>NC_134689.1:428005745-428305745 GCF_050947455.1 Rhinoderma darwinii
TTAAAAGCCTCCAGGCCTAAGAAAGGAATTGAGAATAATGCCGAAATACCGAAACTACATGAGGTAATTAGAATTAGATACATTTACTGTATCGACAGACATTTAAGTGCATGACAGACAAACAGACAAGGGTACACAGAAGCTAAGGGAAATGGGGCAGTTGCCCACGGCAACACCGTGAGCAACAAGAGTAGTGAACGAGCCAAGTCAAACCAGGAATGTACAATGTATCAAACGCAGAGCAGGAGCGTAGTCAGTAAAGTCAGGGTAAATTTGAAGCAGAGATCAATAGTACTAGCAGGAACAGCAGAGCGAGGAAACAAGACAGAATCACAGGCAAAGGAAGAGCAGGAAATGAAGGTATAAATAGACCAAGGGCGGGAGCTAGCTCCGTCTGGCCAGGCTGTGGTAGGTTCTCCCACTCCTCAGCCTACCAGCCTGAGTGGTAGCAGATCGAGTCACTCTATCAGACCTAGAAGCAGATGCAGACTGATTAACCACGGGCGTCTACACAGAAGCTGTGTCTGGCAGATCCTTTACAGTACCCCCCTTTATGAGGGGCCACTGGAGCCTTCCTAGGTGGACCTGGCCTATTGGGGAACTAAAGATGGAACCTCCTGAGCAATACCCCAGCTTGAACGTCCAGGGCGGGTACCCAAGTTCTCTCCTCAGGCCCGTATCCTCTTCAATGGACCAGGTACTGGAGGGAGCCTTGGACCATCCTGCTGTCCACAATCTTGGCCACCTCGAACTCTACCCCTTCAGGGGTGAGAACAGGGACCGGAGGTTTCCTCGAGGTAGCCAAGGACGAGGAGCAGCGTTTCAGGAGGTAGGCATGAAACACGTCGTGTATTTGAAAAGACGGGGGTAACTCCAGCAGGCAGGAGACAGGGTTAAGGACCTCAATGACCTTGTATGGCCCTATATACCGGGGAGCACATTTTTTTGACGAAACATTAAGACGCAAATTTTTTTAAAACAGCCAAACCAGATCCCCGACCACAAACAAGGGGTTAGCAGAAAGTCTTCTATCTGCCTGAGTCTTTTGGGACGCCTCTAGGTTTATCTGAACCTGGACCCAGACTGTTCACAGTTCCCGATGAACTACATCTACCTCGGGATTGTTGTAACCACCAGGTGAAACGGAGGAGAACCGTGGAGTAAACCCAAAATTACAGAAAAAGGGGGAGACCCCTGACGAGTTACTGGCCCGGTTATTAAAGGAAAATTCGGCGAGGGGAATGAAGGAGACCCAATCATATTGACAGTCTGAGATAAAACACCTTAAATATTGTTCTAGAGACTGATTAGTCATCTCGGTTTAGCCATTAGTTTCAGGATGGAAGGCCAAAGAGAAGGACAGATCAATCTCCAACTTTTTACAGGAAGCTCTCCAAAACAATTAAATAAATTGTAGCCCTCTGTCAGAAACAATATTGACAGGAACCCCATGGAGACGCAGGATGTGTTTGACAAACAAGGTAGCTAACGTCTTGGCATTGGGTAGTTTCTTGAGGGGCACAAAGTGGCACATCTTACTGAAGCAGTCTACTACAACCCACACCACCGACTTGCCTTGAAATGGAGGTAAGTAAATCCATGGAGATATGGGTCCAAGGTCTCTGGGGAATGTGCAAAGAACATAGTTGCCCACTGGTCGGGAACTGGGAGTCTTGGACCTAGCACAAATTTCACAAGCGGCGACGTAGGCCTTAAAGTCTTTAGGCAACCCAGGCCACCAATAGTTTCTAGCAATGAGGTGCTTGGTACCCAGGATGCCTGGATGGCCAGATAGTGCAGAATCATGATTTTCCCTGAGTACCCTTAGCCGGAATTGCAGGGAAACAAACAGCTTGTTCTCAGGAATGTTCCCGGGAGCTGAACCTTGATCAGCCACAATTTCGGAGACTAATTCAGAATCAACAGAGGATATGATTATACCTGGGGTCAAAACACAAGCAGGATCTTCCTCCGAAGGAGGGCTGGCCATGAAGCTACGCGACAGTGCATCAGCCTTAATATTTTTAGACCCAGCCCTATTGGTGACCACAAAGTTGAATCTAGTGCTCCTCCAAGAAGTGGCACCACTCTTCAAATGCCCATTTAATGGCTAAGAGTTTGCGGTTGCCCACATCATAGTTACTCTCAGTGGGCGAGAACTTTCTGGAGAAATAGGCACAGGGACGGAGATGGGTGAGGGACCTGGTACCCTGGTACAAGACAGCACTCACACACACCTTGGAGGCGTCAACCTCCACGATGAATGGCTCCATTTGGTTAGGCTGAATCAGCACTGGGCAGAGATAAACCACTTCTTAAGGATCTCAAAAGCCTGGACCACCTCCGGAGGCCAGTGGAGGAGATCAGCACCTTTGTGAGTAAGATCCGTAAGAGGCTTAGCGATGACCGAGAAGTTAGCAATAAATCTCCTGTAATAATTAGCAAACCCCAGGACGCACTGTAACGCCTTCAGGGAGGCAGGTTGGACCCATTCAGCCACAGCCTGGCAGGGTCCATGCGGAATTCATTAGGAGTGAGGATTTGACCCAAAAATGGTATCTCCTGCACCCCAAACACACATTTTTTGGATTTAGCAAAGAGTTTGTTTTCCCGAAGGGCCTGGAGCACCTTCCTGACATGCTCAATGTGGGAGGACCAGTCCTTGGAAAACACAAGTATGTCATCAAGGTACACTACAAGAAATACCCCCAGGTAGTCTCTTAAAATCTCATTAATGAAATTTTGGAAGACCGCGGGAGCATTACACAACGCAAAGGGCATGATGAGGTATTCGAAATGACCTTCGGGCGCGTTAAACGCAGTCTTTTACTCATCCCCTTATCTGATTCGGATAAGGTTATAAGCCCCCCAAAGATCAAACTTAGAGAACCATTGGGCCCCCTGAACCTGATTGAAGAGATCAGGAATCAAAGGAAGGGGATACTGGTTCCTTACAGTGACCTTATTCAAGTTTCGGTAATCGATGCACGGCCTAAAACCACCATCCTTCTTCCCTACGAAGAAGAAGCCAGCACCTACCGGAGAAGTAGAGGGGCGAATGTAACCCTTGGCCAAGCTTTCCTGTATATATTCTCTCATGGCCTCACGTTCGGGACAAGTGAGATTAAAAATCCTACCCTTAGGGAGCTTAGCTCCTTGTACCAAATCGATTGCGCAATCATATTCTCTATGGGGAGGTAACACTTCGGAGGCCTTTTTAGAAAAAACATCAGCAGTCCTAAATAAACTCAGGTAGAGTGTTCACCTCCTCAGGGAGAGAAATAAAATGAACAGAAAAACAGGACATCATGCAATCATTACCCCATTTGATAAGATCCCCAGTATTCCAGTTAAACGTGGGATTATGCATCTGCAACCAGGGAAGGCCTAAAACCAAATCGTACGATAATCCCTGCATCACCAGTACAGAGCACTGCTCCAAATGAATGGAGCCAACAATGAGTTCAAATACAGGGGTATGCTGCGTAAAATAACCATTAGCAAGTGGAGTGGAGTCAATACCCACTATCGGGACAGGTTTAGGCAAATCAATCAATGGCATAGCTAGCAAATTCCACAGACATAATATTAGCAGAAGACCCTGAATCCACAAAGGCACTGCCGGTGGCATTCCTGCCCTCAGAAGAGACCTGAAAGGGAAGCAAGATCTTATAAGGTTTCATATTTACGGGAAATACATGTGCGCCCAAGCGACCTCCCCGATGGTCACTTAGGCGCGGAAGTTTTCCGGATGCTTATTCTTATGCCTATGACAGTTGTTCACTTGATGATTGTCATCCCCACAGTAGAAGCAGAGACCATTCTTCCTGCAGAGCTCTCTACGTTGTTTGGGAGACATGGAGGTCCCGAGTTGCATTGGTTCATTCGAGATTACCGTGGAAGAACGAAGCAACGGAACCTCAGGAGCCATCATGGGGGAGCCAGAGGAGAAGGCACAAAGTTACCTGAGACGACGGTCAAGACGTACCGCTAAAGCCATAACCTGATCTAGAGAGTCCGAAGAGGGATAGCTAACTAATAGGTCTTTCAGGGCGTTAGACAGACCCAATCTAAACTGGCACCTCAAGGCAGGGTCATTCCACCGAGAAGCTACGCACCACTTCCTAAAGTCAGAACAGTACTCCTAAACGGGTCTCTTACCCTGACGTAAGGTCACCAGCTGACTCTCGGCAAAGGCAGTCTTGTCAGTCTCCTCATAGATGAGCCCGAGAGCAGAAAAAAAAGGTAAACAGAGTAAACTTTAGGGGCATCAGGAGCCAAGGAGAAGGCCCATTCTTGGGGGCCGGGACATAATTATACCCACACGCTGGCTCTAAGAACCTGAGGAGCGGGGTCATAATCGGAAATAGAGCCTACAACTCTCCCGAAAGGAGAAAAAAGTCTTCCGGTCCCCTGAGAACCGGTCAGGAAAATTGAGGTGGGGTTCAAAAGGTGAGGTGGGGGGCACTACCTGTTTAGCATCACGCTGATTGCACCTCTGAGCCAGGGCTTGGACCTGTAGGAAGAGACCCTGCATTTGCTGAGCCAGGGTCTCAAGGGGGTCCATAGTTGTGTAGGAATCAGGGTAGAAAAGGTATATGGGTCTGTGATTATGTAATGTCGGGGTAGTGAGACAGACAGGTGAGCCCGCCACTCAGTCCCTGCCTACTTGATCGGCTCGTCCTAGGCGACGGCGTACAAATGGGCGACGGTCCCTACACTCAATAAGTGCACGACAGACAAACAGACAAGGGTACACAGAAGCTAAGGGAAATGTGGCAGTTGCCCACGGCAATACCGTGAGCAACAAGAGTAGTGAACGAGCCGAGTCAAACTAGGAGTGTACGAGGTACCAAACGCAGAGCAGGAGCGTAGTCAGTAAAGCCAGGGTAAATTTGAAGCCGAGGTCAATAGTACTAGCAGGAACAGCAGAGCCAGGAAACAAGAGCCCCGTATCAGATCGGGAAGGAACTATAGAACAACCCCAAATATATACTCGAAGTCAGTACAACAAAAGGAAATATGGAGGGGCCAGAAAGACCAAGAAAAAGATAAAGAAACATTAGAGGTAATCAACCTTTCTAAGCGACAATTTACTGACGATGAATTTTTGGTTTTAAGAAGAGGGTTAACATTCTGTCCTACAGCTAAGTTTGACTTTTTTGTAGCAGTAAAAGATGTACACTTGTTTGCTTGAAGGTTGTTATTACATAGTTACATAGTTTGTATGGTTGAAAAAAGACACATGTCCATCAAGTTCAACCAAGGGATGGGAAAGGGGAAGTAAAAAATTTCTACACATAGGAGCTAATATTTTTTTGTTCTAGGAAATTATCTAAGCCTTTTTTAAAGCCATCTACTGTCCCTGCTGTGACCAGCTCCTGCGGTAGACTATTCCATAAATTCACCGTTCTCACAGTAAAGAAGGCTTGTCGCCTCTGCAGGTTGAACCTTTCTTTTTCCAGACGGAGGGAGTGCCCCCTTGTTTTTTTAGGGGGTTTTACATGGAACAGGATTTCACCATATTTTTTGTATGTGCCATTCATATATTTATATAAGTTACTGATGTCCCCCCTTAGTCGTCTTTTTTCAAGGCTGTATAGGTTTAGTTCTTTTAATCTTTCCTCATAACTTAGATTCTCCATGCCCCTTATTAGCTTTGTTGCTCTTCTTTGTATTTTTTCCAACTCCAGGGCATCTTTTCTATGAACTGGAGCCCAGAACTGAACTGCATATTCTAGATGAGGCCTCACTAATGCTTTGTAAAGTGGTAATATTACATCCCTGTATCGCGAGTCCATGCCTCTTTTAATACACGACAATATCTTGCTGGCCTTTGAAGCAGCTGATTGACATTGCATGCTGTTATTTAGTTTATGATTTACAAGTACACCCAGATCCTTCTCAACAAGTGACTCCCCGAGTGTAGCGCCCCTAGCACATATGATGCCTGCAGGTTGTTCGTACCCAGGTGCATAACTTTACATTTATCTAACATTAAACTACATCTGCCAAGTGGACGCCCAAACACTCAGTATGTTTAAATCCGCTTGCAATTCAAAAACATCTTCCATAGTCTGAACATTACTACATAGCTTGGTGTCATCTGCAAAAATAGAAATAGTGCTATTAATCCCATCCTCTATATCATTAATAAATAAGTTGAATAATAGTGGTCCCACCACTGAACCTTGGTGTCACCACTTATAACGGGGACCATTCAGAGTAGGAATCATTGACCACAACTCTCTGGATACGGTCCTTGAGCCAATTCTCAATCCAATTACAAACTATACTTTCTAAACCTATAGTCCTTAATTTACCCATTAGACGTCTATGGGAGACTGTGTCAAATGCCTTTGCAAAGTCCAAAAACACTATATCCACAGCGGCCCCTCTGTCTAGGCTTCTGCTCACCTCTTCATAAAAACAAATCAGGTTGGTTTGACAGCTTCAGTCCTTAGTAAAACCGTGCTGGCTGTCACTTATAATACTATTTATTGTCACATAATTCTGTATATAGTCCCTCAATAGCCCCTCAAACACTTTCCCCACAATGGATGTTAAGCTTTCTGATCTATAATTACCCGGCGAAGACCTTGAGCCCTTTTTGAAAATAGGCACCACATTTGCCCTGCGCCAGTCCCTTGGCACTATACCAGTGACGAGAGAATCTCTAAATATTATGAAGAGGGGGACAGAAATAACTCAACTAAGCTCCTTAAGAACTCTAGGGTGTAAACCATCTGGTCCCGGGGCCTTGTGTACGTTTATTTAATTTAATTTAGCCTGCACCATATCTACATTCATCCAATTCAGTATATCAACTGCTATATTAACATCACTGGCAGCGGCTACATCAGCTGCTCTTTCTTCTGTTGTATATACAGAGCGGAAGAACCCATTTAGTAACTCTGCCTTCTCTTGATCCCCTGTGACCAAATCCCCATTATGACTTTCTAGGGGTCCTACATATTCAGACCTTGGCTTTTTTGCATTTATATGCTTTAAGAATTTTGGGGGATTTGTTTTACTATCCTTGGCCACCTGCCTTTCATTTTGTATTTTTGCTGATTTTATTACATTTTTACAGATTTTATTAAGCTCTTTATATTTTACAAAGGCTACAGCTGTACCCTCAGATTTGTATTTTTCAAATGCCCTGTTTTTGTCATGTATTGCCCTTTTTACAGAAGTTGTAAACCATGTGGGATTTAATTTTAGTCGTTTATACTTGTTACCTATAGGAATACCTATCATTTGTACCATTATTTAACAGTAGTTCTTCCCAGTCTATAACCTGAATTACAGCCCTCATCCTGGGGTAATTGGCCTTCTTAAAATTAAGTGTTTTTGCCCTCCCAGCCTGTGTTTGTTTTTTACAGTATAGGTAAAATGTAACTATATTGTGATCACTGTTACCGAGGTTTTCACGAACATTGACATTCCCAACAAGCTCTGTATTATTAGAAATGACCAGATCCAACAGAACTTCACCTCTAGTCGGGGGTTCCACAAACTGGCCCATAAAATTTTCCTGCAAGAGGTTGAGGAATTGTCTCCCCTTTGCAGTTGAAGCCGAACCATGACACCAATTAATATCCCGGTAATTAAAATCTCCCATTATCACTACAGTACCAGCCTGTGCAGCCTGCTCCGTCTGTTTATATAGCTTACCTTCCATCTCCTCACTTATATTGGGGGGGTCTATAGATTACACCAAAAGTAATTTTTTCAGTGTTTACCTCCCTTTGTAATTTCACCCACAAGATTTCAACCTCCTCGCAAGCTTCACCCTCTAATGTCTCATTCACACTCACCTTCATATCACTTCTCACATACAGACATACACCACCACCTTTCCTATTTGTCCTGTCTTTCCGAAAAAGTGTAAAACCCTGTAGATTTACAGCGCAGTCATGAGAAGAGTCCAGCCATGTTTCAGCAACACCAGCTATATCTATATTTTCCTCCAGTACCAAGGCTTCCAGCTCCCCCATTTTGCTTGCTAGACTTCTGGCATTTGTGAACATACACTTTAACTTGCCTTTAAATGTTTCACTTTTAGTATCAGAAATTTGATTATTTGACATTATTTGTTTTTTTTTTATTTTCACTGCTATTTTGTAACGAAAGGATCTCCTTATCTTGTTGCCTAGTCCTCTCCCCACAGTCTGTTTCTCCCCCCACCAATATAGTCTGACCCCTCTCTAACCTGACTACCCCTTTATTTTCTATATTGACCTCCCTCCTCAGCCCTAATTTAAACACTCCGCCACCCCAGCTAGAATTCTCTCCCCTAGCACAGCGGACCCCCTTCCATTTAGGTGCAAATCATCTGCAGAATACAGTTTGTACCCCAATGAAAAGTCAGCCTAGTGCTCTAGGAACCCAAAGCCTTCTCCTCTACACCAATACTTCAGCCATGCATTCAACTCCCTAAACTCCCGCTGTCTTTCCTGTGATGCGCATGGCACAAGTAGTATTCCTGAGAATACTACTTTGGAGGTCCTTCCCGTCAGCTTGTAGCCTAGTTCTTTAAAATTATTCTTAAGGCTCCTCCACCTACCATTTATTCTGTAGTTGGTACCCACATGGACCACGACAGCTGGATCATCACCAGCCCCTCCCAGCAATTTGTCCACCCGTTCCACCACATGCCAAACCCTGGCACCAGGGAGACAGCCAACCATTCGGTTGAGGCGGACTTGGCGACAAATTATTCTATCCGTCTTCCTGATTATAGAATCCCCTACAACTATCAATTGTCTTGGCTTACCTGCACTACCATCCCACCGAGTACTAGCTGGGCTGTTCTCCCGGCTGTTAGGGAGATCAGTGTACACTAGGGCTGCCATTTCTGAGACCGACACCCTTGCATCCTCGCCCAACTTGGCAATTTTGCTAGGAATATCAGATACAGGATTGGCCTTCCTTTTCTTTGACCCCTTTCTACTGCCCCTAACTACATTAACCCAGCTACTTACCTGATCCTGCTCACCCATGTCTTCACCCTCCAGTTCTAACCCACTAACTGTGTGCTCCGTGAGCAGTATGCTCCGCTCAAGATTGTCTATCTTCCTCAGTGTTGCATTTTGCTCCTCCAGATCTCTAATGTGAGCTTCCAGGTGAACAACATGCTCACATTTGCCACAGAGGTATTCACCCTGGAACTCCTGCTCCAGTTGTGCATACATATGGCAAACTGTGCACTGAAGAAAACCTCCAATCTTGCTGTCCATTATCCCAGTTACAACAAAACAGCGAACAATTGGCAAAGTTAAAGAAAAGAAGAGTATGTACAGGGGCTTTAACTCCTCTTTTCAACTCAGGTTTTATAACTCCACTTATATCACAAGCCACTTAATTCAGCTAGCCCAGAAAGAGCCAGCTCAAAATGAGTTCTGCTGGATAATTTATACCACCTGTGTCCGGTTAACCCCTCCCCCTAGTCAGCAACTCAGCTGGAAGGAATCTGCAAGGGAAAAAAAAAACAAAAAAACAACAACAACTTTTGTAAATTGTGTTAGTTTTTGCTATCTTCTATTTGCAAGCAATCAAAACAGATTCACAAACACAGAAATACAGCAGCACAATACAGAAATACAGCAACACAATCCGGTTTTATAACTCCACTTATATCACAAGCCACTTAATTCAGCTAGCCCAGAAAGACAACATTTTTTGAACCCAGATCAATATATACCCAGTAGTGATGTTGAAAGGGAGACATTAAAAGTATTGGAGTCACTGTTAGAGGAAAATCAGGAGGAGGATGGGCCAGTGTCCAGTTTTCCATCATGATAAAGTGAAAATCTACCACTTCTCCATCCCTATCCCTTTGTCCGCAGGTTGATATTTTTGTCCGATTGGTTATTAAGGATTTGAGAAATTTACAGACCAGCTTTGGTGATAATCTGAGCCCAGGTGAACGTAAGGCTTTGAAAGATCTCAAGCAGATGAAAGACATTATATTTAAACCTGCGGACAAAGGGGGAAACATCGTAGCATGGCCGAGTGACATGTATGAACAAGAGGCAAAGAGTAAACTTGAAGAAATCCTGGATAGGGCTTTTAAAAGGGGAATTATAACCAAGGGTGTATATGAGGGATTGATGGTGAAGGAATCAAAAATCCCTACCTTATACCTTTTACCTAAGGTTCATAAGGATGTTCAATGTCCTCCAGGTCGACCGATCATCTCCGAGATAGGAAGTCTATGCGAAGTCTCGTGTAGATTTATAGACTTCTATCTCAGACCACATGTCGAGACCCTTCCCTCTTATACCCGGGATTCCACTGACATTCTGTTATCTCTTGAGGGATTGAAATTTGAACATGACATATATATGGTCACAAGTGATGTCGAGTCCTTGTACACTTGCATTCATCACAGCCATGGCCTGCGGGCATGCAAATTCTTTTTTACAGACAATTTCTTTGTTTTTAAGGACAAATATCTTCAAAACAGAGGCACAGCCATGGGGGCCCCTTGCGCCCCATCTTACGCTAACCTTTTTATGGGTTTCTGGGAACGACAAATGATTTTGGATGAACAGAACCCATATGAGCTCTCTGTTATTTCATGGAGGCGGTTTATAGATGATGTGTTGTTCGTATGGCAGGGCTGTGAGCGGGACTTGACATCATTTCTTGACTATTTAAATAACAATGACATGAATGTCAAACTTGTCAGCAAATACAGTCAAACAGAGATCGATTTTTTGGACCTTAGAATTTCTATTGCACCAGATGGTCGGGTGGTTACCGATATTTTTAGGAAAGATATCTCCGTAAATTCCTATTTGAAGGCTGACTCATCACATCCTAAACATGTGATCAAGGCTATCCCAAGGGGACAATTTATACGTGCAAGACGCATTTGTTCCTCTGGTACATGTATTGAAAATAGATCTAAATATTTAACTGAAAGATTTCTGAGAAGAGGCTATGATAACTCCCATGTTAAACAGGAATATGACTATGTAAGGACCCTAAAAAGAAATGACCTTCTGAAACCCAAAATAAAACAACAATCAAATAATACTACTGTGAGATTTATCTCCAGATATAATAAGAATTGGAACTCCATTTGCGATATCTTTCAGAAACATTGGTCTGTATTACACACAGATAAATAATTAACCCTTTCAAGACCGAGCTAATTTTGGCCTTCATGACCAGCCCTATTTTCTCAAATCTAACATGTGTCAATTTATGTGTTAATAACTCTGGACTGCTTTTGACTATCCAAGCGATTCTGAGATTGTTTTCTCGTGACATATTGTACTTTATGTTAGTGGAAAAATGTGGTCAATAAATTCATTGCTTATTTGTGAAAAACACCAAAATTTTGAGAAAATTTGCAAAAATTAGGATTTTTCTCATTTTAAATGTATCTGCTTGTAAAACAGATAGTAATACCACACAAAATAGTTACTATTTCACATATTCCATATGTCTACTTTATATTTGCATTGTTTTTTGTACATTATTTTATTTTAGACCCCATAAATCACCCCATATTAAAAACTGCACCCCTCAAAGTATTCAAAACAGCATTCAGAAAGTTTCTTAACCCTTTAGGAACTTTACAGGAATTAAAGCAAAGTAGAGGTGAAATTTACAAATTTTATTTTTTTTGCTGAAATTCATTTGTAATACATCTTTTTCTGTAACACAGAAGGTTTAACCAGAGAAACGCAACACAATATTTATTGCCCAGATTCTGCAGTTTTTAGAAATATCCCACATGTGGCTCTAGTGTGATAATGGACTGAAAGACCTGCCTCTGAAGCAAAGGAGCACCTAGTGGATTTTGGGGCCTCCTTTTTTTAGAATATATTTTAGGCACCATGTCAGGTTTGAAGAGGTCTTGTGGTGCCAAAACAGTGGAAATCCCCCAAAAGTGAGACAGTTTTGGAAACTACACACCTCAAGGAATTTATCTAGGGATATAGTTAGCATCTTGACCCCACAGGTCTTTTGCTATATCTATTGGAGTTTGTCTGTGAAAGTGAAAATCTACTTTTTTTCTGAAAAAATATATAAAAAAATAATATTTGCAAGGAATAAAGATTAAAAAGCACCCCAAAACTTGTAAAGCTACTTCTCCCGATTACGCCAATACCCCATATGTGGTACTAAACTGCTGTTTGGACCCACGGCAGAGCTCAGAAGGGAAGGAGCGCCATTTGGATTTTGAAGTGCAGATTTTGCTGGATTGTTTTTTAGTGCCATGTCGCGTTTGCAACGCCCTGGAGTGAACAAAACAGTGGAATCCCCCCAAAACTGACCCCATTTTGTAGACTACACCCCTCAAGGAATTTTTCTAGGGGTATAGTTAGCATTTTGACTCCACAGTTTTTTTGCTGAATTTAGTGGAATTAGTCCGTGAAAATTAAAATCTACTTTTTTCTGAAAAATCATAGAAATGTTTAATTTTTACAATGAATAAAGGAGAAAAATCACCCCAAAATTTGTAAAGCAATTTGTCCTGATTACAGCAATATACCATATGTGGTAATAAACTGATGTTTGGACCCACGGCAGGACTCAGAAGGGAAGGAACAATATTTGGCTTTTTGAGCTCATATTTAGCTGGAATGGTTTTCGGGTGTCATGTCGCATTTGTCGCAAAACAGTGGAAACCTCCCAAAAGTCCCTTTAGGGGACTGGAATGAGAGATCATTAGGTCGCTGGTACAATACACTGCAATACTAATGTATTGCAGTATAATATCATTTTAACAGGCTCCTGTAACAGCGCGATCGCTGTTCCTATCCATTAGTTCCGGGTGTCAGCTGTAATACACAGCGGACACCTGCAGAATATGGCACGGGCGCAGCGCATGAGCCCGCTCCATATATAACCCCCCCGCACCACGACATGCTATTAAGTCGTGGTGCGCGAAGGCGTTAATGCGCAGCGGATGGTGCAAAGTGAAAATTTAAATTTTACACTGATATGCCATTTTAACGCACAATATGTTGTGCCCAGTTTGTGCCACTGAAGACAAATACCTCATACAATGTTGAGCGGGTTCTCCCGGATATAAAATATCATATATGTGGACGTAAGCTGGTGTTTGGGCACGCTGTGGGGCTCAGAAGTGAGGGAGTGCCATTTGGCTTTTGGAGCGCAGAGTTTGCTTGGTAACTGTTCTGTTTGGGGTTTTGCTGGTATTTCAGTTTATGATGTGGGGGTATGTGTAAATTGGGCAGAGTACATCAGGACATAATAAGAGGGTATAATAATTAGGTAAATAAATAATAATCCGCAGATATGTGGCCGGTGTCACACTGATAAATGGCGCCCGATCTTATCAGCTTTTGGACACTGCACAATTTCAGTCGCTATATTCTGAGAGCCAGAACTTTCTTTATTTTTTCTTCACCGGAGCCGTGCGAGGACTTATTTGTTGCGGGACAATCTGTAGTTTTCATTAGTACCATTTTAGGGTACATGTGATTTTTTTACCACTTTTTCTTAGATTTTTTTGGCAAGCAAAATGACAAAAAAACAAATTCTGACAAAGTTTTTTGTCTTTTTTTTTTTACACTTTTCACCGTGCGCTATAAATGAAATTTTACTTTATTCTGCGGGTCGATACGATTATGGCGATACCAGATGTATATAGTTTTTTTATGTTTTGTGGCATTTGCGCAATAAAATCACTTTTCAATAAAATTATTTATTTTTTGTGTCACCATATTCTGAGAGCCATAACTTTTTTATTTTTCATTAAAAAGCGGTGTAAGGGCTTGTTTGTTGCGGGACGGGTTGTAGTTTTTATTGGTACTATTTTGGGGTACATGAGACTTTTTGATCACTTTTTATTCTATATTTTGGGAGGGTTGATGACCAAAAAATAGTGATTCGGACATTGTTTTTTAATTATTTTTTTTGCGGTGTTCACGGTGCGGGAAAAATAATATTATAGTTTTATAGTTTTGGTCGTTATGAACGCGGTGATACCAAATGTGTACTTTTTTTAACATTTTCATTTTTTTCCTATAATAAAAGACTTATTATAGGAAAAAAAGCATTTTTTGTTTTTGTAACTTTTATAACTTGTTTTTACACTTTTATAAAACATTGTTATTACTTTATTTTTTACTTTTTACTTGAAGACTGGCAGCACTGATGGCTGCTATAATACATTACACTACCTAGGTAGTGTAACGTATTATAAACTTTGAGTGTGACGCTGAGTGTCACACTGAAAGGAAGCTTATGATGACCGGCCTCCGGCTGGTTCTCATTGGCTGCTGTGCATGGTAGACCCGGGAGCCGTTGTATGGCCCCCGGTTTTGCCTTATAACCGATTGCAGCACCTGCAATCGGTCCCCGGGAAAGATTGTTGTAGCATCAAACTTTCCAGTTTGTTGTAGTAAGAAACTTTCCAGTTCGTTGCTACAACACACTTTCCCTGCGATCACATGACCGGGACCTGAACTAATCAGGTCCCGATCATATCTCCAGGACCAGAGGCAGGTGATAACAGCGCGATCCGGGTGTCAGCGCTACTGTGAGACACCCGGATCGTGCTTTTAACACCTACCGTGAATTCACGTCGGCGCTGCACAGAGCCCAGCAAGCGCCGATGTGATTATACAGTGGGCGGTCGGGAAGCGGTTAAGCAAAATATTGACTGATAATCCAGCTATGACGACGCGTCGTAGCCCTAATTTACGGGATATCTAGTTCGGAGTCATTACGTTCCTCCAATGAACAGGTACATATTTGGTTCCAGGGGACCCAGATGGGGCAATGTACCCTGTGGATCCTGTGGCGCCTGTCCAGTAATGGAATGAACTAACTCCTTTTTGGGGTCAGATTCAGCTAAGTCCTATAATATAGTGCATTTTATAAATTGCAATGTCCGAAATGTGATCTATCACGCACAATGTCCCTGCAATAAAATCTATGTGGGGATGACCACAAGGGAGTTGAAAGTACGCGTGATGGAGCACATTCGTGACATTAAAGGGATAACGAATAGGGATTATGATGAAAGTTTTGGTGATCGAACTAAACCTTTGGCTAGGCATTTTAGGGACCACCACGACAAAAACTGGAGGTTGCTCAAAGTTAAGGGGATTGATCAGATCTATCAGGGGAATCGTGGGGGTGATATCTTTAGGGACCTTTTGCGAAAAGAGACTAAATGGATTGTTATTTTGGACACTATGTCTCCAAAAGGCCTAAATGAATCTCAAAGTTTTGCATCCTTCTTGTAAGTATTGTTCTATGTTTTTACATTTTTTTACACTTTGTTACTACTCCAATTAGATCCAATGTGACTGTTTTCGATTTGAATTGAGTCTTGATGTCCAGAATAATCACTCGACTACATAACAAAGGATACTAAGGATGAGGAAAAGAATTACTACTATGAATTTATGTTAACATTGTCTTTACTAACTGATCATATGTGTATGATATATCTTCATATGTGGGTTTGATACCCGCTTTGTAATCTCTTTAGAATGCTGTAGTAAGTGATGTATTGGATAATGTGATGGTTATAATTGTAGTATCTTTAATTTATGTATGCCTTAATATGAGTGTTATATTTTATTTTATCTCATTTTTACATTATATATGGTTTTTGGTCTTTGTGTGTATTAATATACTGTATATGTATTGCATGCACACATAGGCATTATGATTCTGAAATGTTGGCCATGCTTGTAGCGTCCATGGCAGCGGGCCGTCGGGTTCACTCACCTCCTGACGCCCGCAGCCATGGATCCGTGAGCGCTGGTCCCCGTCTCCCTCCTAGGAGACGCCAGCGCTCACTTCCGCTCCGTTTGGCTGTGTCCCGTAGGGTGCGCGCGCAAGCTCGCGCCCGGCCTTAAAGGGCCAGCGCGCGCAAATAGGAAATCGTCATCATCATCAACTGCCACGATTTCCTGGTCTATAAGAAGGCCCCTGGCCTTCTAATCCTTGTCTGAGCATTGTTAGTTTTCCCAGTCTGTCTTGCAAATGGTCCCTTAGCGTTTCCCGTTCCAATTGTTACCCGTGCCTTGTTACCCGTTCCTGTTTCCCGTGCTGTGCCTTAGTATCGAGTCGTGCCACGTCCTGTGTCATCTGCCACGTCCTGTGTCATCTGCCACGTCCGGAGGAATACGCCACTTCCTGTGTCATCTGCCACGTCTGGAGGAATCCACCACATCCTGTGTCATCTGCCACGTCTGGAGGAATCCGCCACGTCCTGTGTCTTCTGCCATGCCCGGAGGAGTCCGCCACGTCTGGCGCAACTTGTGGCTCCTGTGTCATCCGCCACGTTTGGCGCCATCTGCTGCACCCATCTCATCTGTGCCAGAGCTGCGGCCACCATCTGGACTATTCAGGTACCCTTGTGCGGGACATTGTATTTCTGGGGTGTCCTGTTGTTTGGCCATTTGCCTCCCTGCTGCGGCGGTACGGCCTAGTGGGTCCACTAACCTGCTTCGTGACAGTACGTTCAGGCCCTGGACCCCGCTGGTCAACCTGAGACTTTGACGACACAAGCAATGCTGGCCGAGATGGAGGATCTCCAGTCACGACAAGACCAGCTCCTCCTGTCGGTGAACACCATAGCCCATCGGCTGCTTGCTCCAACCACAGTCATCACTGCACCCGTTCCTGCGGTTCCGCCTGCTACACTTCCTGTCTGTACCGGTACCAACCCCCTGTGTTTCTTGCGGCTACCTACACGCTATGACGGAGATCTGAGGTCCTGCAGGGGATTTTTGAATCAGTGCCTGATCCATTTCAGACTACATGCCAGGTCCTTCTGTTTGGATGACGTCAGGATCGCCTTCATCATCTCTCTCCTTACCGGCAAAGCCCTGGCATGGGCTAATCCTCTGTGGGAACATCAGGGACCAGAGACCCGGGACTTGCAGTGCTTCCTACAGACCTTCCGCTCGATCTTTGAGGAACCTGGGAGAGTTTCTTTGGCTGCTGCATCCTTGCTAACCCTACACCAGGGAAACCTCTCCGTGGGCGAGTATGCCATCCAGTTCCGTATCCTGGCTGCTGAATTGACCTGGAACAACGAGGCTTTGGTGGCTACATTCTGGCAGGGACTGTCTTCAGGGATCAAAGATGAGCTGGCTGCTCGCGATCTGCCATCTACCCTGGACGATCTTATCTTACTCGCCTCCCGAGTTGACATGAGGATCCGGGAACTTTCCCAAGAGGTTCTCCGGGAGAGAGAACTTCCCAAGCTGGATTCTGCTCTCCCGCAATCCCCCTCAGTCATTCCACCAGAGGATTCATTGCACGTAGTCAACTCCTTCCTTATCTTCTCATCATCTTGTTACACAAGGGTGTGGAGGGCGTAGTCATGAGGCCCCTTGTTTACGAGTCATTTTTTGGGTATTCAACAATATCTTCTTTAAACACAGCAAA
Source organism: Rhinoderma darwinii (assembly GCF_050947455.1). Lineage (NCBI taxonomy): Eukaryota > Metazoa > Chordata > Amphibia > Anura > Rhinodermatidae > Rhinoderma > Rhinoderma darwinii. Next base: position 428,023,149 of record NC_134689.1, read on the forward strand.
ACATATTTCTCTAAGCATCGATTTGAAATTGAACTTAACATGGAGTGTAGAACAATTAGACAAAATGCTGGAGTTGGTTAATTTCTTTCACACAAAAAAAAACACCAAAAATACATAAAAAATGCTTGAAACGCAGCACACAAGTCTGTTCCCTTATGTTTATCTAGCCTGATGTAGATCATGATTCAAAACTGTTCAATTATTTCTTTGTAAGAACATAAACTCCTTTATATATTATTCTCTAATACGTTCTGCATTTACATCGACAGATATATAAATAAAAATGAAAGAACTAACATGGGTGGAATTCATTGCTCATTTGTTGTAGTATTTTTTCTAAGGCCTCCTTAATATCTTTATTCCTCAAGCTGTAGATCATAGGGTTAAGTAGAGGAGTCACAACATTGTAGAACAGGGAGAGAAGTTTCTTTGCTTCGTTCATATTTGGAAATAAATAGATACTAATAAGTGAGCCATAATATAAAGACACCACCGCCAGGTGAGAGCTGCAGGTGGAGAAGGTCTTCTTTCTACCAGATACAGACGGGATCTTCAGTATGGTGAAGATAATGTACACATATGAAATGATGATAACCATGAATGGGCAAATTACTAGAGGAACGGCTATTAACTTACTTTCCATTTTCACTATAAACGTGTCTGAGCAGGACAGTTCAAGTATCGGGTCAAAATCACAGAAGAAATGGTCAATGATGTTTGGTCCACAAAATACTAAATTACTTATCGTTAAAGACATCATCAATATTATACAAAAAACAAACAACCCAGAGACAATAAGTATTTTTACACAAAATGTGAGGTCCATGACGGAGGTGTAATGAAGAGGGTTACAGATGGCCTGATACCTGTCATAGGACATGATGGTCAGGAGAAGACATTCTATTGACTCTGTGGCTAAAAAACAATAAAATTGTATCAAACACTCGATAAAAGAGACAGAACTTCCTCCATACAGCACAATACGGAGCATGTTGGGTACTATGGTGGTGGTGAGTAGGATATCTGATAATGAGAGTTGTGTGAGGAAGAAGTACATGGGAGAGTGGAGCGACTGGCTGTAGGACACCACTAGAATGATGAGGAGGTTTCCACATACGGTCATACAATAAGTTAGAAGCATCAGAAGGAAGAAAAAGTTTTTTACACTTTGGAAATTTGGAAAACCCAAGAGAACGATTTCAGTCACAATGGTGATGTTGTAATATTGCATAGTCATGATCATGATTACTTTTGCCAACAATTGTGAATAAGTGTTGCTAATGATATAAAATTCTTGCTTTGATGGGTTTACCAGAATATGATACAGATTCCACCTAAAAAAGAAAGACTGAGAAGAAGAAAATGAACTTTAATCAAGGGATTTTTCTTTAAAAAAGCAGATTTCTTAAGGGAAAATTACAAGTTTACTCTTCTCTTACACCTTCCCTTCAAAACCGGGATAAAAAAATATGTATTATGCATAAACAATTCAGTGCAGGATCTTAGCTGCCGTGTTTGCCCCCTTAGCATCTCCATATAAGTTTTCGATAGATTGAAGGCCTATAAGGGCAGGTCTATCTTTTCTATCGCGTCAAATTTGTTTAGTATACTTTTTGCTCAATCATTATTAATATAAGTGTTCAATATATAATTGTTAGATAAAAAATAATGTTATTTTGGGGTGGAAAAAACATAATTCACATAAAACCAAAATCAACAAAAAAAAAAGAAAAAACTATCAACAAAAACTAAAAATACATAAAACGACATATTACCAGTCACCCAGAAAATATATTTTTGTAGATTTTGTGAATTGAAGATTCTTTAAAATTTTACATGATAATATAAAAAAATTATTAACAAATGTAATGAGTGAATATACATTTTATTATAGATATTGGGATATATATAATTTTTTTTTTCTTGGCAGCTTGATGTATATATAGTTTCCAACTAAATTAAGATGAGATTTTTATTTACATATAAAGTTATTGTGTATTTGTATCATATCAATTATTAGGCTTCATTCACATCTGCGTCAGGGTCCCATTCTGACATTCTATCAGAGCTTCCCGTCCTGACTAAGACAAACGAAAACCATAGGATTTTGTTTGCATCACCATTGATTTCAATGGTAACGGATCCGGTGCCAATGGTTTCCATTTATCACTGTTGTGTAAGAGTTCCATCATTTTGACGGAATGAATAGTCGACTATGGTATTGATTCCGTCAAAACAATGGAACCCTGGCACAACGGTGGCAAACGGGAATCATTTGCATCGGATCCGTCACCATTGAATTTAAATATGATGCAAACGGAAACCTATGGTTTCCATTTGTCTCAGTCAGGGTCCCGTTCATGGGTTCCCCTGATGGAAAGCGCAGACGGAACCCATGAACGGAGCCCTGACGCAGATGTGATCGATGCCTCAGTGGGTGGTGCACACAATTCCAAATACGCGAATGAGCATAATATATACAAACATACAGTATATACACTACCGTTCAAAAGTTTAGGGTCACTTAGAAATTTCCTTATTTTTGCAAGAAAAGCACAGTTTTTTCAATGAAGATAACATTAAATTAATCAGAAATACACTCTATACATTGTTAATGTGCTAAATGACTATTCTAGCTGCAAACGTCTGGTTTTTAATGCAATATCTACATAGGTGTATAGAGCCCCATTTCCAGCAACCATCACTCCAGTGTTCTAATGGTACATTGTGTTTGCTAACTGTGTTAGAAGGCTAATGGATGATTAGAAAACACTTGAAAAGCCTTGTGCAATTATGTTAGCACCGCTGTAAACAGTTTTGCTGTTTAGAGGAGCTATAAAACTGACCTTCCTTTAAACTAGTTGAGAATCTGGAGCATTACATTTGTGGGTTCGATTAAACTCTCACAATGGCTAGAAAAAGAGAGCTTTCATGTGAAACTCGACAGTCTATTCTTGTTCTTAGAAATGAAGGCTATTCCATGCGAGAAATTGCCAAGAAACTGAAGATTTCCTACAACGGTGTGTACTACTCCCTTCAGAGGACAGCACACACAGGCTCTAACCAGAGTAGAAAGAGAAGTGGGAGGCCCCGCTGCACAACTGAGCAACAAGACAAGTACATTAGAGTCTCTAGTTTGAGAAATAGACGCCTCACAGGTCCTCAACTGGAAGCTTCATTAAATAGTACCAGCAAAACGCCAGTGTCAACGTCTACAGTGAAGAGGCGACTCCGGGATGCTGGCCTTCAGGGCAGAGTGGCAAAGAAAAAGCCATATCTGAGACTGGCTAATAAAAGGAAAAGATTAATATGGGCAAAAGCACACAGACATTGGACAGAGGAAGATTGGAAAAAAGTGTTATGGACAGACGAATCGAAGTTTGAGGTGTTTGAATCACACAGAAGAACCTTTGTGAGACGCAGAACAACTGAAAAGATGCTGGAAGAGTGCCTGACGCCATCTGTCAAGCATGGTGGAGGTAATGTGATGGTCTGGGGTTGCTTTGGTGCTGGTAAAGTGGGAGATTTGTACAAAGTAAAAGGGATTTTGAATAAGGAAGGCTATCACTCCATTTTGCAACGCCATGCCATACCCTGTGGACAGTGCTTGATTGGAGCCAATTTCATTCTACAACAGGACAATGACCCAAAGCACACCTCCAAATTATGCAAGAACTATTTAGGGAAGAAGCAAGCAGCTGGTATTCTATCTGTAATGGAGTGGCCAGCGCAGTCACCAGATCTCAACCCCATAGAGCTGTTGTGGGAGCAGCTTGACCGTATGGTACGCAAGAAGTGCCCATCAAGCCAATCCAACTTGTGGGAGGGGCTTCTGGAGGCATGGGGTGAAATTTCTCCCGATTACCTCAGCAAATTAACAGCTAGAATGCCAAAGGTCTGCAATGCTGTAATTGCTGCAAATGGAGCATTCTTTGACTAAAGCAAAGTTTGAAGGAGAAAATTATTATTTGAAATAAAAATCATTATTTCTAACCTTGTCAATGTCTGGACTATATTTTCTAGTCATTTTGCAACTCATTTGATAAATATAAGTGTGAGTTTTCATGGAAAACACAAAATTGTCTGGGTGACCCCAAACTTTTGAACGGTAGTGTTTCTGATTATAAACAGTAGATTTTAAGTAAAAATGTCGTCTTTAAATCATTTGAAATTATCAATTACTAAAATGGACTCCAACATAGTATAACCCTATGCAAAAAAATGTAAACCAAAACCTCTTTTTGGTAAACCGTTCTGGAATGTTACATTAATGAGGTATACATATTGAGTAGATATATTTCTTGTTTATGCCGTGCCTAATAAAAAGGCACATCTTGGATATGGAAGCTGAAATAGTTCAAACGTCTTCACCTAGTTGATCTTACAGCGCACACCGAGGCTAAATTAAAACAAAGTTTCAACGATTGGGGAGAATAAACCCTGTGGTTCTAAAGATCATGCGAACAAAATTTACTTTTTCTATAAAAAAATAAACAAGTGAATAAAAAAGAATAAATACCAATTATATAAAAAAAAATTCCTTTGCTAATCTTTGCCATCACACATTTGTCTGGGCTAAAATAAACAGGTATTGAGCAAACATTAGATTGTATCCACAATGTCATTGAGGTCGTCTGGGACTAATGTTCGGAATGTTTTTACCAAAAATTATTCTCTTTTGCTCAGATGCACAATCCAATTTTGAGAAGCGATCGGTACCTGATCCAGGAGGGTAATAGAAACCTCACATTTACCTTTACGATGCAAAAGTAAATGCCTAGAAAGTATGGGTCAAAAAGCCGATCCCAGCTCTATTTCTGTGACCATTTAGTCTTGATCATGGGGTCCGGGTAGTTCTACTTTTATAATGTAAATTATATTTACTTGTAGAATATTTGGAATTTTTTTATTGATATATTTAGGCTGCTTAAAAATAATCCAAAATGAAACATACGATGGATAAAGGTCTCTGAATATTTTTGTTCTCTTTTTCTCCGTTTCTCAGTCCTTGGGTGCTCTATGAGAAATAGATAATTTATTTTGCTTATATTTTTTGTAAGCGGACACGATTTCTTCTTGTCTACACAATATGGACATAATGCTAGGATTACTTGTCTTTTTATAGATGATGAATTATACCAATGGTATAAGAAGCCGTAGAGATTTCATTGCCGTTCCTTAAGGACAACATTTCTAGACCGATGATTTATTTCTTATGGGTATTGTCATGTTTCTTGCAATTAACCTAATAGTTTCATATTAAACAAAAATTTAGCAAAGCTGAATTTGTCACGTTATATCGTCTTAAATTCTCTTTTAACCTCCTGACGTCTGTGTCTAAAGAAAATCTCGGCACTCACAGATTCTCTCTTTACTTCTTTTCTTGCTTTAGTCTTGCATACGGCAAGTATAATCCTGCAGCATGCAGGGCACGTTTTGGCCCATAAGAATTTTATGTAAAGTATAACTTGACTACAAATGAAACATTGGCACTAAGGTCACTGATAGACTACAGCGACAATATAATAAAAAACAGCCGACATAGATCTGATGGATCGGTCGGTACAAATGTATCAAAGTTTAACTGATAGTTGCAGCGGGAAATCACACAAAGCCATTAAAAAGTCATAGAAAACATCAAGTTAACCTCTTGGACCGCAGTCATTTGTCAGTTTTTTATCTTTGTTTTTACCTCCCTGCCGTCTAAAAGCCATAACTTCTTTTTTTTATTATTTGTAACAAAAAGGCCCCTAATATTACAGATAAGATGTTTAGAGCCAATATGGGCAAAGGAAAAAAAAAAAGATACCGCAAAGGACATTTCTTTCTAGTAGAAAAATGGGATGTACCCCTCTCAGTGCTCTTAAATACAAGGTTCGGATAGCACAAGGTAATGGTGTGGGTGCATTAGTAGGGGCCCAACCAGATCCAACAGAGAAAAAGTACTATGCACACCAATGTGGAGTTATTTATCCAAACAAATTATTTATTTATTTATAGCCAGTGACAGTGCAACGTTTCGGTCAATAACATGACCTTCCTCAGGCACTTTTGTCAATGCTTTATCCTGCGTGGATGGCGCTGTAAGCTTGGCGGGTAACCACTATAATGCATCTTAATAGCTAGTATGAGCTTACACACATATCAATATAAAATATATTAGTATACTTTTTTCTACTTTTATATACATTTTTTTAAATATGTTTTAATTTATTTTAGACACATCAGAGATGGTGATATACTAATGCAGTGTAGATAAGAATATATACAAGTGACTTGTTTGTGCATGAAAAATAAAATATTTTTTGCTTACTATGGTTACCCGGGTGACAACGTCTAATGACATCAGTACGGAACTTTTTGGATGGTTATTGTTGCACAGTTTTACTTGTATAATAAAGTGTAACTAAACCACTTATAAAATGTGTTCAAAGTGCTGCCCATTGTGTTGGATTGTCAATGCAACCCTCTTCTCCCACTCTTCACACACTGATAGCAACACCGCAGAAGAAATGCTAGCACAGGCTTCCAGTATCCGTAGTTTCAGTTGCTGCACATCTCGTATCTTCACAGCATAGACAATTGCCTTGAGATGACCCCAAAGATAAAAGTCTAAGGGGGTCAGATCGGGAGGCATTTCTTCTGCGGTGTTGCTATCAGTGTGTGAAGAGTGGGAGAAGAGGGTTGCATTGACAATCCAACACAATGGGCAGCACTTTGAACGAATTTTATAAGTGGTCACAAACTTGTAAATAACTCATGAAAGAATAAAGTAACGTTAAAACCAAGCACACCATTGTTTTTCTTGTGAAATTCTCGATAAGTTTGATGTGTCACATGACCCTCTTCCCATTGAAAAAACTAAAGTTGGATACAAAATGGCCGACTTCAAATGGCCGCCATGGTCAACACCGAGCTTGAAAAGTTTCCCCCCTCCCATATACTAATGTGCCACAAACAGGAAGTTAATATCACCAACCATTCCCATTTTATTTAGGTGTATCCATATAAATTTCCCACCCTGTATTATAAAACTTTTGACAAGTCATAGTGACAAGTCAGAAGTTTTGATTGGTGGTGGTCTGAGCACATAGACCCCCACCGATCACTAAAACAAAGCAGCAGAAGCGCTCGGGTGAGCGATGTGCAGCTTAGTGTCTGATAATCTTTCTTCATAAAGTCTAAAGAGCGGTGAATTTTGGTAAAACTGTCGATATTATCTCCAAATAAGGGAATTCCGCCATGTTATGGGGCAAAAGAGGAGTCCCCTTTTAGAAAAGACGATCGAGTCAGGTGTCGTATTGTTCTGCTCTGCAAGGCAAACGATTGGACGCATAGCTATGGTCCATCGGACCCACGGTTTAGTTTTCGACTCTGTCAAAGTTTTCGTCCATGTGATTGGAGTGTTTTGCTGGCCGTAAACAGCACACGCCACCGTCACGAAACTGTACAAATTTCAAGGTCAGACCTTTAGTGGTAAACTTCTGGAGTCAGAATCTACGCCGGTCGCTTCCCTGAAGATTTTCATTTTCCACTTTGCACCACCGGCGGTGCAGGCGAAAGTCAATAACGGACCACGTCCGTCCATACAAAACTGTATCCAGGTCCAAGTCCAGACAGCAGGGCTGTCCGAAATTGAGTTTTTCAAACTCTTTTTTTTCTGACAGCATTGTGGACAAAATTGATGGGCAAACAAATCTCTGTGCTCAATAATTTATTGCTGTCAACCCCGGTCGTTTTTATGCCAGGCCATACAGGTGCGATGATCCCTTCCACCCAGGTCTCTGAATGCCCCATAGGCCCAACCAGCGTAGAAAAGGTTGGTCAGAACGGGCCAACCGATGGAGCTTCCCACCCGTTTGTAAATCTCTGTATTTTTGTTTCTTTTTTTGTTTTTTTTAGTCAACTTTAGATGGATATTTCCGGATTCAATTTTGCAATGTGTGTATGACGCCTAAGGCTCAATGCACACGATGCGTATTACGTGCGGTTTTTGCATGCGAAAATCTCATGTTCATGTTGCGTAAAATCCACAGCATGTCAATTTATATTGTGTTTCCGCTTGCAAAGTGTATCTGCCTAGTTCTAGGGAAAAATGCACAGAAATCAGCAGCATGTAAACCGCATCAGAAAACGCATCGAAAATCGCGCAATAGGTTGTTACCTGCAAAATTCCTGCGGTTTTGATGCATCTCAAAAGCGTTTTAGGGTTCAAGTGGCGAAAAAATTCCAAATGCGCTAGAGTGTGTTTTAGAGAGTATTTTACCTTTTGGGACCGAAAGTTTTGTATGGACGGACGCGGTCCGTTAGTGACTTTCGCCATCACCACCGGTGGTGCAAAGTCAAAAATGAAATCTTCAGGGAAGCGACCGGCATCATTTCTGACTCCGGAAGTTTACCACTAAAGGTCTAAGCAAGAAATATGTAGTTTCGTGGTGGTGGCATGCACGGTTTACGCCCAACAAAATTGTTTGAAGGGCATAGACGAAAATTTTCACAGGGTCGAAAACTAAACCGTGACCCGATTGACCCGAGCTAGGTGTCCATTCGTTCACCTTGCAAAGCCGAACAATACGACACCTGACTCGGTCGTCTTTTCTAAAAGGGGACTCCTCTTTTGCCCCATAAACCTGGCGGAATTTCCTTTTTTAGAGCTTAATACTGATAGTTTTACAAAAAATTTAGCGTAACCGCTCAATGTGGAATTACGAGCCCCGAAACGATTACACATCACCATCTTCTGAGTATGTACGCAAATAACTCGTGATGATATGTTGCGCGGTTAGCGAGGAAACTCCTCGTTAGCAACGCCTGTTTCTACACACGGCTTTAATTTAGTTTTATAAAAAAAATTATATCTTAAAAACTAGCTGTTGAATATATCTAATATTTATGAAAATTCAAGGTTCTGTGACGGGCGCTTAGCCCACAAAAGCCTTGTGAGCGACGGCTATTTTTACGCACGTTTACAATTTAGATCTATTGAAAAAATAATGTCTTAAAAGCGAATCGCCTCAAAGCCATCAAACTTCTGACACCTGTAGCAGTTGACACTCTGACCTACCCCAAAAAATTTCAAGTGTCTGCATCGCGTTCTTAGCCCCCAAAAGCCTCTCTAGCTGCTCCTGTTTTACGCACAGATTGCGTAATTTACAATTTAATTCTAATAAATAAACAATATCATAAACAATAGCAGTGCAAAAGCCCTAATTTTTTATACACAACTAGCCTTTGACGCTCTGACCTACCATATAAAAACTCAGGCAAGCAGAACAGATGTAGCCCTCGCAGCGGGCCAAAAAATATTTAGGCCTTTTTCACTAAAATGGGTATAAATAATCATTTTCCACAATGCTGTCCCAGAGTATTTCATAACAAGAAAATAACCGCGGGTCTGATGGAATCGACCTAGGCGTCCATTCGTTCGACTTACACAGACGAATAATGAGATACCTTACTCGGTTATTTGCTGTAAATGGGGAACCCTCTCTTGCCTCCGAAACATGGCACAGTTCCTTTATTTATAGCTAAATTTCAGCGGTTTTAGCTAAATATTTCCGTAACTGTTTATTGTGAAGTTCCGAGCCCTGGAACGTTCATGCATCACCATGTTCTGAGTATGTCTACCACAACTCATGAACCTGCGTTGTGCAGTTTGCCCAGAAAAACCTGGTCACGACGGCTGTATTTTAGGTTTGTTTACAATAAGGAAACAATATCTAATAAAGAAACAATATCTGAGAAACTAATCATCCAAAAACCATAACATTTTATATACTTGTAGCCTTTGACACTCTTACCTACACTCTAAAAAATCAGGGCACCCAAACAAACGTTAAATTGTTAAGCAAACAAATCTCTGTGCTCAATAATTTCTTGCTGTCAACCCCGGTAGTTTTTAATGCCAGGCCATACAGGTGCGATGATCCCTTCCACCCAGGTCTCTGAATGCTCCATAGGCCCAACCAGCATAGGAGAGGTTGGTCAGAACGGGCCAACCGATGGAGCTTCCCACCCGTTTGTAAATCTCTGTATTTTTTCTCGTTTTTTTGAGTCAATTTTAGATGGTGCAAAAGTAAAGGCCTGGCTTGGTTTTATCGTCATCTTTGTAGATGACAGGTTGATCTTTTGGCATCTAGAGTGATTCCGGCTTCATCTATTTGCATCACCAGAGATGCTAGATCCTGTTTTGTGGATCACCACAGATGCGTTGATGGCCCAGATGGCACTTTACACAAACTGTGTGGTTAAAAATAAAAACACTGATGCATTACTGATGTGGCACACTCACAGCAGTGTTCTGAGCCTTCACATGGAATTTGGGGGGCATATTCACATTTTGCGGTGACCACCCCAAAATGTCAAAATTACACTCTGGGTGCTATGTAAGCACTATGGCTTTACAGTGAGGGGGCAGAGAAAGTACATTGATGTTTGATGGTTACAGGATGAACGTTCTGAAGCACTGAAACCAGCAGTTCTATTATTAACTGCCAGGTTCACTCATGGATCTCAGGCGATTGACATAGAGCTTACAGTACAATTGCACATTAAGGTACTTACTGGTGAGGTACTCACAGCAGTGTTCTGAGCCCTCGCAGGAAACTTGCACTCTGGGTGCTATATGAACCCAGTGGTGTAACTACCGCCGTAGCAGCAGTAGCGGCTGCTACGGGGCCCGCGGCATGAGGGGGCCCGTGTCGCCCGCCGGCACGGGTCCCCACCATGGCCGGAGGCTCCGCTAGCAGCCGCTATGGCTGCCACAGCGGGACACCACTGAACACTACGGCAGAGCAGGGAGGTATCTCCCCGCTCTGCCATTAACTGGTTCCCGACCGCTGGCTGTATTTTTACGGCCAGCGGTCAGGGTCCTTAAAACCAGAGCCATAGACTTTCTACGGCTCGGGTTTTAACTAGCTGCCCGCGCGATCGGGCAGCTGAATGTCGGGTCTCCGGCTGTCAGTGACTGCCGGGGACCCTGAGGAGAGGATAGAAGCAGCTTTCGCTGCTTCTGTCTTCTCCGATCACTTGTACACAGCGCTGAATGCGCGCTGTGTACAGGAATAGAGACAGCAGCAGCGGCGCTGTCTCTATTCCCCCCGGTGACCATGTGACTGGTCACATGATCGCCGGGTGTCGTTAGTGGCAGACTGCTGCTGGGTCTTACTAGACCCAGCACAGCCCTATTAGTGACAATCGTCACTATGAGAGGGCTGATTTCCCCTGTAACTGGGGCTGCTGTGCAGCTCCAGTTACAGTGGAAAAACATGGTGTAAAAGAAAGAAAAAATATATATAAAGTTCCCCAAAGGTCTTTTTTGATCTTTGGGGGACAGACCATAGTAATAAAAAAAGAATAAAGTAAAGTGCAAACAAAATTGTAATAATAAATACACATAAAATACCCACCCCAAAAAAAAAACGTTCCCCCCGCCAATCATTGTTGTAACGCTAGTGCTGACCCAATTACCCTAATATAGACATGTAATATATAAAAATTTACGGTAGACAATGACGATCACAAATAAAAGGTATATTTTAGGGTAAAACTATGTTATTACCCAAAAAAAAATAGCTGAAATGTAAAAAAGCTTATTTTTTCACTATTATTTTCAAACTTTATGAATACAAATTCTAAAATAGCAAAAAAGGTGTGTATAGAAACGATAAAAAATGAAACCTGCATTGTCTGCGGAAAAAAACGTTGCAAAAATCACGTCGTTAGCCCAACAAATAAAAAAGTTATAGCCATTTAACTAACACGTGCTAAAAATGGCTAAACGGTGTCTGGTCCTGAAGGCGCAAAATAGAGCAAAAGACATGTATCCCCCCCCCTCTCCACAGGACATGCATCCCCCCCCTCTCCACAGGACATGTATCCCCTCTCCACAGGACATGTATCCCCTCTCCACAGGACATGTATCCCCCCCCTCTCCACAGGACATGTATCCCCCCCCTCTCCACAGGACATGTATCCCCTCTCCACAGGATATCCACAGGACAGGGGATACATGTGTGATTGCTGGCAGCGATAGGGAGAACGGGGGACTGAAAGTCCCCTGAAGTTCTCCATCACAAACCTCGGACTTCCGGGGTCTGTGTCGGCAGCTCCGTAGAATTGAATGGAGTGCCGGTCGTGCTTGTGCGCATGCGTGACCAGCGCTCCTCTCATTTTTAGTGAGCTGCGCAGACGCCGGAAGTCAGAGGTTTGTCATGGAGAAGTTCAGGGGACTTTCATTCCCCCGTTCTCCCTATCGCTGCCAGCGATCGCACATGTATCCCCTATCCTGTGGAGATCCTGTGGAGAGGGGATACATGTATTTTTTAGGACACACTGTAGGTCACATTTTTTGGGGAGGGGGGACGCTGTATGGCGTTCCCTACAGGGGGGGTGGCTGTATGGCGTTCCCTACAGGGGGGGAGCTGTATGGCGTTCCCTATAGGGGGGGGGCTGTAAAAAAGGCACTATCTACAAGGGGGGGTTGTGTAACACCCAGGGGAGGGGGGGCCCCAGTCAAAAGTTTGCTATGGGGCCCAGTCTTTCCTAGTTACGCCCCTGTATGTGCCCAAAGGGTTTAAATATCTTTCTCGTGTGATAATACAGTGTCAAATCTGTTTTCAGATGGATCTGTGAAAAAACACAGTGAAATCGATACTGCACTTATTTTATATTCATCGGTGGATTTTCACGAAAAACTGGTCATTTCAAAAATCCACATCCAAACAGCTCTTGCATGCATGCCTAACACCTCTTCCTAAACCCTGTCATGGGATACACTCAAAGAAGTGTTACAAACCCTCACAGGAGACTAGGGGGGGGACTGACTCACATCTTGGGCTCACTACCGCAACATGTCAAGAAATGCACTCTGGGTGCTATATGTGCCATGGGTAGAGATGAGCGAACCGGGACAACCGAACCCGGTTTCGGTCCGAACTTCCGGAAAAGTTCGGTTCGCAGCGAATCCGGACTTCACCGGGTTCGCCTGAACCCGATTTGACCGAACCTGGCTACATTTTGGCGCCTGCCACATGTTACATCTAAAATGGAGGATTTCACAAGATCACCTGACATCAGGCTACCCCATAATGCCTTGCAAACGGCTCTCCCAGCCAATCGGGAGGCAGCATAGGGGCGGGCTCAAGTCTGCAATAAAAGTCTATGCACGGAGCTCAGCCGCCATTTTACAGACAGGAGCTGTAGGGATAGCATCTCTGTGCAGTAAGGGAAAGCTTTAGGAATCTAAAAGGCAGGAATCCAGAAATCGAAGGGGCTCATCCACTACTCACTACTCAGCCAGTGTGTGAATACGCTTTTATAAGGGGCTCATCCCCGTTGCATCCAACTTGCAATACAGGCAGCCTTTGTAGTAGTGGTAGTAGTAGTACTACAAGGCCCAGCATTTCCTGAGTGCGCTGCGGCGTGGCTGATAGAAATTCTCATTCATTGCCATTTGGCAAGCCAGTGTCATTGTGTGAATACGCTTTTAGAAGGGGCTCATCCCCGGCCGTTAACATAAATAACAATGCAACTTGCGATACAGGCAGCCTAGTAGTACTACAATGCCCAGCATTCCCTGAGTGCACTGCAGCGTGGCTGATAGAAATTCTCATTCATTGCCATTTGCGAAGCCAGTGTCAGTGTGTGAATACGCTTTTAGAAGGGGCTCATCCCCGGCCGTTAACATAACAAACAATCCAACTTGCAATACAGGCAGCCTAGTAGTACTACAAGGCCCAGCATTCCCTGAGTGCACTGCAGCGAGGCTGATAGAAATTCTCATTCATTGCCATTTGCCAAGCCAGTGTCAGTGTGTGAATATGCTTTTAGAAGGGGCTCATCCCCGGCCGTTAACATAACAAACAATCCAACTTGCCATACAGGCAGTCTAGTAGTACTACAAGGCCCAGCATACCCTGAGAGCACTGCAGCGTGGCTGATAGAATTTATCATTCATTGCCATTTGCCAAGCAAGTGTCAGTGAGTGAATACGCTTTTAGAAGGGGCTCTGAAATGTCTGGGAAAAAAAGGTTGTGAAAGGACGGGGTAGAGGAAAAAACACTCATGCCGTCTCCTCTTCCAGTCCAAATGTTGGATCTGTTGGTGCCAGACCCAGTACCAGCATTTGTGGCACAATACATGTGCCCAGTTCCACTAGTAGCAGCAGCCATGTGCCTGCTGGTAGTAGTAGCAGTATCAGCAAGCCAGACTTGTCCATCTCCTCCGGTGGGCGGGTTACTTTAGACATTACGGCCATTGTGGACTGGTTGGCTGGCTCGCGGTCATCTCAGCAGGAAGACTCTGACGATCTGGCTTCAAGCCAGGTTTCGTTGGATTCCAGATCCTCTACAGTTCCTTGGCACAGTGACAGTAGTAATATAGGTATTTCTAGCGTTTCCATTCCATCATCTATGTCTTCGCTCCCCCTTCCTAGCGGGAAGCCAACTTTCCTGAGAGTCCTAAGAGACATGTCCTCGGGTGCAAAGGAAGATACTGAACAACATAGTGATGATGATGATGATGATTTGTTTTCCGCGAGTCAGCCAACGGAGTGTGTTGCAGCGGTGGTGGAGGTGGAAGCGGTGTCCGAGAGGCATAGCTGCGGTAGTGGGGGTGTTGGTGGTGGTAGCCATGGTGGCAGATGCAGTAATGAGGGCGGGCATGGAGCCCGCCATGATGTCACACCACATTCACAACACAGTGACAGAAGTGGCAGGGTTGATGAGGAAGGCTATGATGATGATGTTGTTTTAGACAGGACGTGGGAACCAGGTGACGAGGTGATGACGGCGTCAGAGGAGGAGGGTAGTAGTGGCGGCACTGGACGTGATAAACAGCCAAGCTGAGGTAGGGGCAGAAGTCAATCTGCAAAACGTTACAGCGGTAGGGTCAGCTCAGGAGCCGGTGACGGCGACACTAATGCTGGTGTAGGCTCCCGAAAAAAGCCTGCCAGACAAGGGGCAAGCTCGGGTGGTTGTGGTGTCGGTGGTGGTGGTGGACGTGGTACTACCTCTTTACGGTTCTCTGCCGTGTGGCAATTTTTCTGTACCTTCCCGGAGGACGAAAACATGGCACAGTGCCGTATCTGCAAGCAGAAAGTAAGGTGTGGGCAGTGCAGCAATGTAGGAACTACCGCTCTACGTAAACACATTGAGCGGCATCACAAGGCCATGTGAGACAATCGACATGCCCCACCATCATCATGTACATCTAATGAAGACCCCTCTTCCGCTGCTGCTGCTGCTCCGAGTCCCTGTCATCTAAGTAGTAGCCAGGCTTTATCCACCATGTCGTTGTCATCATCATCATCACTGTCATCTAGTGCTCCTCCTAGGTCCCGTCAGTTATCCTTTTATGGAATCGTTGTCCAATAAGCAACAATATATACCCAGTCATCCACTTGTCGTGCGGCTTAATTCACACCTGGCTAAGTTGTTGGTGGTGCAGTCGCTGCCGTACCACCTGGTCGACTCCGCCGGCTTCAAGCAATTGATGGCGTGCGCTCAGCCTAGGTGGCGAATACCTAGCCGACATTACTTCTCCAAAACAGCTGTCCCTGCCTTGCACAAGCATGTGGAGGAAAAGGTGTGCCAGTCCTTGCAATTATCCGTGTGCAGCAGGGTACATGCCACCGTCGACACGTGGAGCAGCAACTATGGGCAGGGACAGTACATGTCTTTCACGGCCCACTGGGTCAATATTTTGCAGTCCGATGCACCACCGCAGCAATGCCAGGCATTACCACCTCCACGCTTGTATCATTCTGGTTCAACTCCGGACACCAGGCGCCTACCATCCTCCTCCTCCTACTCCTCCTCCTCCTCCTTGCCCTCCTCAATGGAGGTCTTCCCGTCCCCGACAGGACACAGCGTATCTTCCACTCCTCCTCCCTCCTCTTTTCATAGGTGCAAGGTGAAGCGCCACATTGCTGTCTTACACCTGCTGAGCCTGTGCGAGAAAAGCCACACAGGGCAGGAGCTGCTGCTGTGCATCAAGGAGGAAATCGCACGCTGGCTGTCTCCTCTGAAACTCACACTGGGCAATGTTGTCTCTGATAACGGCAAGAACGTTGTGGCTGCACTGCGTCTAGGTCACCTGACACACGTTCCTTGCATGGCACATGTGATCAATCTGGTCATAACACGCTTCTTAAAGTCATATGTTGGTTTGAAGGGTGTGCTGGCCATGTCCAGGAGGGTTTGCGTTCGCTTTAGACGTTCGTATGCATTTAAGCACGCCCTCCTGGACTTGCAGCGTCAAAACAATCTCCCAGAACACAGCCTGATTTGTGACGTTCCAACACGCTGGAATTCCACCCTGCACATGTTGGACCGTCTGTACGAACAGCGGAAAGCCGTGAATGATTTCCTGATGCAGCAGACGGGCAGCGTTTGGAGCCAGTGTAATTTTGAGCTCAGGCACTGGCAGCTGGTTAGAGACGCATGACGCGTTTTGAGGCCCTTTGAAGAGGCGACAAGATTTGTGAGCCGTGACGCTAGCGGAATGAACGATGTTATGCCGCTGATATTCATTATGGAGCAAACGCTCACAGCGATGATTCAACAAAGGATGGAGGAACGATCACATCTGGCTATGGATGTTGAGGAGGAGGAGGAGGAGGATGAGGATGAGGAAACAGGACCTGAAGAGGAGCTGGATTTGGAGATGAAATCACAGGAAGGGATAGGGGACGAGGCAGCCGCACAACATGACAGTGATGGTGGTGATGACGAGTCTGACGACGACCTTGATGATGTACAACCATGGCAGTATGGGGCGGAGATTGAACCAACCGGGCCCTCTGAAACGCTGGCGAGGATGGCGAGCTGTATGCTTCGTTACTTGCGCGCTGACTGTCGTATTGTTAGCATGAAGCAAAGAGATGAGTACTGGATAGCCACACTATTAGACCCTCGGTATAAAGCCAGAATGGGGGAGTTTTTTGCGCCTTCCGAGAGGGAGGCAAAATTGGCTTATTATCGAGAGAAGCTATGCAGCCAGCTTGTCACGGCTTTCAAACGGCAAACACCTGCTGCAAGCATGTCTGACCGGGGGACCACTCTCCGCTCCCCACTGTCTCATCGTTCCACCGCCTCTGGCAGAGCTACCTCTGCAATAGGCGGCAGCCGCGGCAGCAGCGGCAGCAGCAGCAGCCAATTCAGCTTGGAAAATATGATGACACCATATTTACATCCAATGACCTGACACACATCGTAGTCACCAAAGGGATGTTCACCATCACCAGGTGCAGCACCTAAAAAAACAGGTTCACTCGTACCTGGACTGTGCCCTTTCTCCATCAGAAATGCTGATCCCAGACCCCATGGACTTCTGGGTCAGCAGATTGGATCATTGGCAAGAACTGGCCCAGCTTGCCATGGGTGTACTGTATTTTCCACCCTCCAGTGTAGCCAGGGGCGTAACTAGGAAAGACTGGGCCCCATAGCAAACTTTTGACTGGGGCCCCCCCTCTGCTGGGTATCACACAACCCCCCCCCCCCTTGTAGATAGTGCCTCCCTATAGATTCCACCACACAGCGCCCCCCTATAGATAGCACCATACACAGCCCCTGCAGATAACGCCATACAGACTCCCTCTGTAGATAACGCCATACAGCCCCCCCTGTAGATAACGCTATATAGCCCCCCCCCCCCCAAAAAAAAAACGTCCTATAGTTTGTCCTACAAAAGACATGCATCCCCTATCCACAGGATAGGGGATACATGTGTGATCACTGGCAGCGATAAGGAGAACGGGGGACCGAAAGTCCCCCGAAGTTCTCCATGACTAACCTCGGACTTCCGGCGTCTGCGCAGTTCAATAAAAATGAAAGGAGCGCTGGTCACGCATGCGCACAAGCGCGACCGGCGCTCCATTCATTTCTACGGAGCTGCCGACACAGACCCGAGGTTTGTCATGGAGAACTTAGGGGGGACTTTCGGTCCCCCGTTCTCCTCATCGCTGCCAGCGATCACACATGTATCCCCTATCCTGTGGATAGGGGATACATGTCTTATGTAGGAACAACCCCTTCAGTGGCGTCGCGCTGTAGCAGCCATAGCGGCTGCTAGCGGAGCCTGCGGCCATGGGAGGGGGCCGTGCCGGCGGGTGGCACGGGCCCCCTCATGCTGCAGGCCCTGTAGAAGTCGCTACGGCTGCTATAGCGGTAGTTACGCCACTGCGTATAGGTTTGTACGGCGTATAACTACAGCTCCCAGCATGGCCGGAACAATGGTAAGGATATGCTGGGAGATGCGGTTTCACAAAAAAAATCCTATCACCATCATCTCGCTGCAGATCATACAGTGACTACAATACTGATTAGAGGCAGAATAAACATTTACATTAAGTGACTCACCGGTGACGTCTCAGATTCTACTTCTTTTCTTCTCCCTCCGGTTCAGACATCTATGATGGATTTCTCCCGGCCATGGCCCATTTCTGCAGTTTTCCGTTTAGATGTCTTCAGCTTCTCACTTTTAAAACATTTCTGCACCTATAAAACGAAGTTAAAATTCTCAACACATCTAAATATAACTGTCACAAACACACAACATGTCCCCTGTAGATAGTGACCTACATAGAAGCCCCTGTAGATAGTGCCCACATATGGACTCCAGAGCTGCAAGGCAATAGTGCTAACCACTGAGCCACCGTGCTGCCCTACATATAGCTTCCCCTATAGTTAGTGCTCCACGTATAGCCCACCTCTGTATATAGTGTCTCACATATAGCTCCCCCTGTATATAGTGTCCCACATATAGCCCACCCCTGTAGACTGTGCACTACATATAGCCACCCTGTTGCTAGTGCCCCACAGGTAACCCACCCCTGTATATAGTGTCCCACATATAGACCCCCCTGTATATAGTGGCCCACATATAGACCCCCCTGTATATAGTGGCCCACATATGGACCCCCCCTGTATATAGTGGCCCACATATAGAGCCCCCTGTATATAATGGCCCACATATAGAGCCCCCTGTATATAGTGGCCCACACCCCCACATATAGACCCCCCTGTATATAATGGCCCACATATAGAGCCCCCTGTATATAATGGCCCACACCCCCACATATAGACCCCCCTGTAGCTACTGCCCCACATATAGACCCCCTATATATAATAGCCCACATAAAGATGACCCCCCCCCCCCCCATAGATAATGCCATTCACATTTTTATGAGGGGAAAAAAAACAAAAACTTGACATACTCACATTCTCCGGTTCCCACGCTGTTCACTGGCGATGCAGACATGCTCTCTTCTGAGCATGTCTGCAGGAGTTGAACGAGCGTCCTCCAATGACGCTGATTGGCGGGGCAGAATTGCTTGCCCCGCCAATCAGCACCTTCCAAGCATGGAAGCGGCGCGATGATGTCATCGCGCCGCTAGCCAATCAGTGTCATTGTAAGGCACTGGATGGTCAGGCACGGAACATGCCCGGCCATTCATGTATTTGGCTGCCGCTAGCACTGGGGCCCCCTCCGGTGCTAGCGACACCTACAGGCATGAGATGGCCTGTGTAAGGCTCGGCGTCGCGGGCCCCACAGTAGCGACGCTACCGCTGTAGTAGCCATAACGGCTGCTAGCGGCGCCACCGGGCCCCCTCAAGCCCCGGGCCCCGTAGCAGCCGCTACTGCTGCTACCGCGGTAGTTACGCCACTGAGTGTAGCGTCAGAGAGGGTATTCAGCGCGGAAGGGGGCTTCGTCACCCCTAAGCGAACAGGATTGTCCGCCAACAGCTTGGAAAATCTCACGTTTCTGAAAATGAATCAAGCGTGGATGGTTAATTTTTGTACCTTTTTTAACAATGCATTAAGCATACAACATGCACAAGTGCAGTGGTTTCTGTTAGTTATCACCGTGTCCCATCCGTTTTCCTATAGCCATACATGTTGGCGTAACTTTGACACTAACTTTGCCTTAAAGACAGCTCAAAAGTACTTGGATACACTCATGGGTGACCTAAGAGTGTTATACAGGGCTTTTAGGGCTTTTAACCAGTGTTATACACGATTTTTAGGGGCTTTCTTGTATTACAGGTTCGGTCAGTACTAGTTCGGTCCGAATCGAACTTTTTCATGAAATTCGGCGAACCTGCTGAACCAAACTTTTCATAAGTTCGCTCATCTCTAGCCATGGGGCTACTGCACTTATTTTACATTCATCGGCGGTGTTTCACCAAAAACCGGTCTAAACATGCGTAAAAACAGGAGTTGCTGATGAGACTTCTGTGGGCAAAGCGTGCGTCACAGAACCTTGAATTTTTTTAGTATAGGTCAGAATGTCAAGGGCTACATGTGTAATAAATATAAGGTCCTCTTTAACCCCTTCCCGACATGCGCCGTACATGTACGGCGCTGTCGGGAGGTGCTTCCCGCAAAGCGCCGTACATGTACGGCGCAGTGATTGTGCGGGCTCAGAAGCAGAGCCGGCACCATCACCGCGGGGTGACAGCTGTATTATACAGCTGGCACCCTCCTGTAACTGCCAGGACCGGAGCTACTCTCCGATCCGGCAGATTAACCCCTCAGATGCTGCGCTCAATAGAGCGCAGCATCAGATAGGTTTTCACCCGATCGGCAACCCAGTGATGCAATCGCTGGGTTGCTGTGGCAATCGGACGCCAGAAAATGGCGTCCGAGTCTGCCTTGTACAGGAGCCGATGAGGACCCGCCTGCGGCGTGCCCTCATAGGCTTTCTGTCAGTGAATAACTGACAGCGCTAATACACTGCACTACGTATGTAGTGCAGTGTATTAGAGTAGCGATCGGGGCATCAGGCCCTCATGTCCCCTAGTGGGACAAGTCAGAAAAGTAAAAAAAAGATAATAAAAATGTGGCAAAACAATAAAAACACACACATTTCAAATAAAAATAAAGCCAAACTGACTTTTTTCCCATAGTAAGTCTTTTATTATGGGAAAAACCGTAAAAATTAAAAAAAACTATACATAATTGGTATCGCCGCGTCCGTAACGACCCAAACTACAAAACTATTATGTAATTTATCCCGCACGGTGAACGCCGTAAAAAATAAAACATGAAAAACAACGCCAGAATCTTTGTTTTTAGGTCACATCTCCTTCCAAAAAATGCTATAAAAAGTGATCAAAAAGTCACATCCAAAATAGTACTAGTAAAATAGTACTAGTAAAATAGTACTAGTAAAATAGTACTAGTAAAAACGACAATCCGTCCCGCAAAAAATAATCCCTGACACCGCTTTGTGCACGCAAAAATAAAAAAGTTATGGGTCTTAGAATATGGCGACACAGAAAACAAATGATTTTATAAAAAAAGTGATTTTATTGTGCAAAAGCCGCAATACATAAAAAAAACTATATAAATTTGGTATCGCCGTAATCGTATCGACCCGCAGAATAAAGCCAAAATGTAATTTAGGGCGCACTGTGGATGCCGATAAAAAAAACAATAAAAACCGATTCCAGAATTGCTTGTTTTTGGTAATTTCCTTTACCAAAAAATGAAATAAAAAGTGATCAAAAAGTCGTATGTGTTCTAACATGGTACCAATAAAATCTACAGCCCGTCTCGCAAAAAACAAGCCCGCACACCGCTCAATCAACTGAAAAACAAAAAAGTTAAGGCACTAGTAATGCGGTGATGAAGAAACATCTCAATGCGCAGGCCGGAGGGGAACATTCCTGCAGTTTCAGGGCCCTAGTATTTAGGAACTAGGAAAGGGAAGGGACATCGCACATCCGCTGGAAGCGAGGGCGCCCGTATTATACCAGCGCAAAACGTTCCCAGTAATATTTCCCAAACTATGAAGGAGAAAAAGTCCCCAAAAGGTGCAGAGTGTTACAAAAGGGGGATAAGAAAGAAAACCGTTTATCAGTGTGACACCGGCCTGCGCATAACGGATCGCTTCACAGCGTAACAGACATCTATGGAGAATTGTATTATTTACCCCATTATTATACCCTCTTATTATGCCCTGATGTACCCCGCACAGATTACATATACCCTGATGGACTCCGCACAGATTACATATACCCTGATATACTCCTCACAGATTACATATACCCTGATGTACTCCGCACAGATTACATATACCCTGATATACTCCTCACAGATTACATATACCCTGATATACTCCGCACAGATTACATATACCCCTGATATACTCCTCACAGATTACATATACCCTGATATACTCCGCACAGATTACATATACCCCTGATATACTCCGCACAGATTACATATACCCTGATATACTCCTCACAGATTACATATACCCTGATATACTCCGCACAGATTACATATACCCCTGATATACTCCGCACAGATTACATATACCCTGATGTACTCCTCACATATTACATATATCCTGATGTACTCCTCACATATTACATATACCCTGATGTACTCCTCACAGATTACATATACCCTGATATACTCCGCACAGATTACATATACCCCTGATGGACTCCGCACAGATTACATATGCCACCACATTATAAACGGAAATACCAGCAAAACTCAAACAAAACTACCAAGCAAAATCCATGCTCAAAATGGCGGTCTACTCCTTCTTAGCCCTACAGCGTGCCCAAACAGCAATTTATGGCCACAAGTAAGGCATTACCATACCCGGGAGAACCCGCTTAACAATTTATGTGGTAAGATTCTCTAGGGGTACAACATCTTGTGCGGTGAATGGGCAGATCAGTGGAAAAATTGCAATTTTCACTTTGCACCATCCACTGCGTATTCATTTCCGAAAAACACCTGTGATGTCTAAATTCTCACTACACCCCTTGATAAATGCCTTTAGGGGTGTAGTTTCTAAAACGGGGTCACTTTTGTTTGGTACATCAGGGGTTTTGCAAATGCAACATGGCGTCCGCAAACCATTCCAGCAAAATCTACGCTCCAAAAGATAAATACCGCTCCTTTTCTTCTGAATGCTCCCATATACGTAAACAGCCTATTATAACCACATATGGGGTGTTACCGTATTCGGGAGAAATTACTTTACAAATGTTGGGGTGCTTTTTCTTCTCTATTCCTTGTAAAAATGAAAAATGTTGATCTAAAAATCTTGTTGGAAAAAAAAAATTATTTTTCATTTTCATAGCTTAATTCTTATTAATTCAGCAAAAAACCTTTGGGATCAAAATTTTCACTATACCCCTAGATGATTCCTCAGGGGGTGCAGTTTCCCAAATGGAGTCAATTTTGGGGTGTTTCCACTGTACTAGTACTACAGGGGTTCAGCAAATGTGACATGGCGCCCAGACACTATCCAAAATCCAAATGGTGCTAGTTCCATTCTGAGCCCTACCGTGTGTCCAAACAGCCGTTTATGACCACATGTGGGGTATTGTTTTACTCGGGAGAAGTTGCTTTACTAATTTTATGGTGCTTTTTCTCCTTCAGTCCTTGTGGAAATGAAAAAAAAAAAATACCTAAACCTACATTTTATTTGAAAAAATTTAGATTTTCATTTTTACGGCCTACTTCCAATAAGTTCTGTAAAACACCTGTGGGGTCAAACTGCTCACTGTACTCCTAGATAATTTCCTCATGGGGTGTAGTTTCCAAAATGGGGTCACTTGTTGGGGGTTTTCACTGTTTTGTCCCCTCAGGGGCTTTGTAAATGTGACATGGCCTCCGCAAACCATTCCTGCTAAATTTGAGTTCCAAAAGCCAAATGGCGCTCTTTCCCTTCTCAGCCTCGCCGTGTCTCCAAACAGCCGTTTATTACTACATGTGGGGTATTGTTTTACTCGGGAGAAATTTCGTAACAAATTTTATGGTGCTTTTCTCCTTTAGTCCTTGTGGAAATGAAAAAAAATTAGCTAAACCTACATTTTATTTGAAAAAATGTAGATTTTCATTTTCACAGCCTAATTCCAAAAATTTCTGCAAAAAACCTGTCGGGTCAAAATGCTCATTATACCCCTAGATAAATTCCTCAAGGGGTATAGTTTCCAAAATGGGGTCACTTGTTGGGGGTATCCACTGTTTTGTCCCCTCAGGGGCTTTGCAAATGCGACATGGCCTCTGCAAACTATTGCTGCTAAATTTGAGCTCCAAGAGCCAAATGGCGCTCTTTCCATTCTAAGCCCTGCTGTGTGTCCAAATAACCGTTTATTACCACATGTGGGGTATTGTTTTACTCGGGAGAAATTGCTCTACAAATGTCGTGGTGCTTTTTCTACTTTAGTTCTTTTGGAAATGAAAAAAAATTTGCTAAACCTACATTTTATTTGAAAAAATTTAGATTTTCATTTTCATGGCCTAGTTCCAAAATTTTTTGCAAAAAAACTGGCCGGTCAAAATGCTTGCTACACCCCTAGATAAATTCCTCGAGGGGTATAGTTTCCAAAATGGGGTCACTTGTTGGGGGTTTCCACTGTTTTGTCCCCTAGGGGGCTTTGCAAATGCGACATGGCCTCCGCAAACCATTCCTGCTAAATTTGAGCTCCAAGAGCCAAATGGCGCTCTTTCCATTCTAAGCCCTGCTGTGTGTCCAAATAACCGTTTATTACCACATGTGGGGTATTGTTTTACTCGGGAGAAATTGCTCTACAAATGTTGTGGTGCTTTTTCTACTTTAGTACTTTTGGAAATGAAAAAAAAAATAGCTAAACCTACATTTTATTTGAAAAAATGTAGATTTTCATTTTCATGGCCTAGTTCCAAAAATTTTTGCAAAAAAACTGGCCGGTCAAAATGCTTGCTACACCCCTGGATAAATTCCTCGAGGGGTTTAGTTTCCCAAATGGGGTCAATTTTGGGGGGTTTCCACTGTTTTAGTTCCACAAGACCTGTTCAAACCTGACATGGTGCCTAAAATATATTCTAATAAAAAGGAGACCCAAAATCCACCAGGTGCTCCTTTGCTTCTGAGGCCGGTGCTTCAGTCCAGTAGCACACTAGGGCCACATGTGGGATATTTCCTAAAACTGCAGAACCTGGGCAATAAATATTGAGTTGCATTTCTTGCGTAAAACATTCTGTGGTACAAAAAAAATGGATTCAAAATGAATTTCAGGAAAAAAATAATGAACTTTGTAAATTTCACCTCTACTTTGCCTTAATTCCTGCGCAATGTCTAAAGGGTTAAGAAACTTTCTAAATACTGTTTTGAATACTTTGAGGGGTGCAGTTTTTAAAATGGGGTGACTCATTGGGGGTTTCTAATATCTAAGGACCTCAAAGCCACTTCACAACTGAACTGGCCCCTGTAAAAATAGCCTTTTGAAATTTTCTTGAAAATGTGAGAAATTGCTGCTAAAGTTCTAAGCCTTGTGATGTCATAGAAAAATAAAAGGATGTTCAAAAAACTATGCCAATCTAAAGTAGACATATGGGGGATGTTAGTTAGCAACATTTTTGTGTGGTATAACTGCCTGTCTTACAAGCAGATACATTTAAATTGAGAAAAATGCAAATTTTTGCAATTTTTCGCTAAACGTTGGTGTTTTTCACAATTAAATACTGAATGTATCGGGCAAATTTTGCCAGTAACATAAAGTCCAATGTGTCACGAGAAAACAATCTCAGAATCACTTGGATAGGTAAAAGCATTCCGGAGTTATTACCACATAAAGTGAAACATGTCAGATTTGAAAAATTAGGCTCTGTCAGGAAGATCAAAAGCGGCCAAAGAGGGAAGCGGTTAAGTTAGTGGAGAGGTTAAAAGTACAGTAGATGTTTAAGGTGTTAGACCATATGCCTAATGACAGAGCCTATATGATGTCATGCAGATATGATTCTCTACAGTTACCTACAAGGGAGCCTTAGCCACTCCATTTGCCATTGTATGGCATCAACGTATGACATCATATTCCAGAAGCATTGTTCCTAGGGGAGAATATTGGAGATATACAGAGGTACAGTGTGGCTCCATACATTTCTTGGCTGCTGAACTACAGTTCTGTACAATTCAGAACTACTCAGTCATCTACTCTAAAAAAGGAGTAATATAAAGAGTCACAGGTAAAACTGTTATATCATGAAAAGAAAAACAGAATCTACAATAACCGTACACATGATAAATTACAAAATCCCGAAAGACGATATAATACTAGCCTTACAATGGTGACTGAGAGGCATCTAATTAGCCAATAATGTAGTAATTGAGGCTGGCACTGTCTGTCATAGGTCACCAGGAAGCAGGTGTATTAGAAGTGGTCATGCTCAGTGCAGCAAGTCGCTGTAATCCGAGTTGTATCACGACACTGACCAGGAAACTTGATTTTCTTTTTATTCAAAGTAAAGAGCAGAATATACAGTACTGTACAAAAGTTTTAAGCAGTTGTGGAAAAATGCTACAAAGTGTTGTATGGCATCAGCGTATGACATCATATTCCAGAAGCATTGTTCCTAGGGGAGAATACCTTTATAAAATAGCACCCAATGGCGCCTGACACAGTTTTTTTTTCCGTATTCTGTGTAAATTCAAAAATTTTCTTGAGAGAAAATTGGAGACATACAGAGGTACAGTGTGGCTCCATACATTTCTTGGCTGCTGAATTACAGTTCTGTACAATTCAGAACTACTCAGTCATCTATTATTGAATTATTAAGCTTCCTTACTATGTATACCTGTAGTCATTATGCCGACCATCATAATCATTATCTCTTATGGTAAAATTGCATCTGTCATCTTAAGGATTCCATCCGGCACAGGTAGGCAGAAAGCCTTCTCCACCTGTAGCTCCCACCTCACTGTGGTCTCCATATTTTACTGCCCTCTGTTCACTGCTTATGTCACTGCCTGGGGATAAAAATCTGAGTATAATGGTCACCTGAAGAACGCGTGCAGCTGGGTCTAAAGTAGACGCTTGTGGAGTTAATGCTGTGGTCTTGCCTCTTGTTCTTAAAACTGCCCAACTCTGGAGGCACTTGTCTATATTATGCATGTGGCATTTTTTGTAAAAAGTTGAAATTCGAAAACTTTATAAGCATTAACAAAATTCAACGGGACAGAAATTTAAATTATTATACAAAGCAAGGATGTAAATGTAGAATTAGAATTGTAAACATCTTTTACTGATCATTTTTGTTCTGTTTTAGTTAATATTATACTCGGGATTAAAAAAATATTAAAATTTTAACAAACAAAAATGTTGACTTTATCAAGCATTACCAAAATTAGTAAAAAAAAAGGGAATAAACATTGAAATATTTATACAGGACAAGTTACATTTAGAAGTTTAATTTAAATTAAAGTTTTAAATAACTATTCCTGATCATTTTTGTTTAATAATGTCTTGCTTATTCCGCCCTAGAGATTAAGACGGCGCGCAGCAGATTTCTTTAGGGCTTAATCTTCCAGTGTATAAAAAGCAGAAAACAAGAGACTGGATTTTACCTTTTTATAATGATCATTGTCATCTGTGCAGCTTCATTATGAGAACAGGAAACTTATAACTAAAATTTGATTCTAAAATTCTTCTTTCTTCGTTTTTTAATATTGGGCTTTTTTGTGCAGTTATTTTCTATACCTGTAGTATATTTTATGTACTTTTATGTGGTCATTTTCTTCTTTCTCGTGTCTCCTATTATCGTGAAACCATTTAAGTGACCACAACAAACCACACGATTTTGAGGAAAAACATGATATGAAATTTCTCATTAACCCTTTTTGTCACCTTCTAAGTGTGTCCGCTGCTTTATCTACAAGGTAAACAACTTATTGTTTAATTCTGAATAGGGGTGTACTTTCTTATTAAAGTTTCAAATACATAATACAATTTCATATTAAGGCTGAACACTCAGGGCCCCTAGGGTTCTACCAAAATAAAGGATTCTAAATGACAGTGGAGGGTCCAGATGTTGTGGCCATAAGACACGCTAAAAGGCAGCTATATAGTTATGTGATACCGGAAATAACCTGTGATTTAGAAGAGAAAAAAGTATCTTTATTTGAAAATATGATATTTGAACAATAAATATTAAATAGATCGTTTTTTGCTTAATTTTTGTAATATAATTTTCACGTGTCATAACTAGACTGGGTGTTTTTTGTATTTTTTACCTAAAAGGGAATGGAAAAGAACAACATAACTACAATTCTTCTCCTTGGATTTTCCGGTCCATATACTGTTAGAATATTGTTATTTCTTCTCATCTTGATCATTTACCTCACCACTATATGTGGGAACCTCATGGTCATCCTCCTGGTGTCCTACAGCAGGAACCTCCACTCTCCCATGTACTTCTTCCTGACACAGCTCACCACCTCGGACATCATACTGACCTCGAATATTGTCCCAAATATGCTCCATATGATCCTGAACGATGGCTCCTCTATGTCTCTTCCAGGATGTATCACACAATTTTTTTTCTTTTCTTATCCTGAATGTGCGGAATGTCTTCTGCTGACAGTGATGTCCTATGACCGATATCTGGCCATATGTAAACCCCTGAATTATCATTCCATAATGAGCCCAAGTCTGTGCATTAAATCTATTACTATGTCTTGGCTAATCAGTTTTTCAGTTGGAATATTTATAACTGTGCCTATATCTCAGCTTCTGTTCTGTAGGGTCAATGTCATTGATCACTTTTTTTGTGATTTTGACCCCATATTAGAACTTTCTTGTTCCGATACCTTTAATGTAAAGGTACTCTCTACATTCTTGGCTTTACCAGTGCTTGTTTTCCCATTTCTAATGATCGTTGTCTCTTATTCTTATATCATCCATACAATCCTAAAGATCAAGTCCCTCAATCAAAGGAAAAAAGCCTTCTCCACTTGTGGGTCTCACTTGGCTGTGGTGTCAATGTTCTACGGGACACTATGTTCTATTTATATAACTCCAGTTGAGGGAAGATCAACGGTTTCCCAAAAAATGATCTCTCTCATGTACTGTGTGGTGACTCCATTAACAAACCCTGTGATATATTGTTTAAGGAATACAGACATTAAGATAGCTTTTCGAATATTAATTGTGCAGTGACGATATACAAAAATATATAAAATAAATAAGTAATAAAAAATATTTTTGTTTAACTAATTT
Source organism: Rhinoderma darwinii (assembly GCF_050947455.1). Taxonomy (NCBI): domain Eukaryota; kingdom Metazoa; phylum Chordata; class Amphibia; order Anura; family Rhinodermatidae; genus Rhinoderma; species Rhinoderma darwinii. The sequence continues at coordinate 428,052,155 of NC_134689.1, forward strand.
ATTCAAACATATCCAGAACACAGAATAGTCTCAGTTAACATGTGGCAGCATAGTGGCATTACAGTAAGAAGCATCACAAAAAGTAGGAGGTCGACTACATCAACGTCTGAAATTAGTCAGACTTTTTAGAACATGGTTACCTTAAGTGTCATCTCCTTAAAAATACAAAAACATGACATTGGAGGTCACGGATCCCATAGCACAGGTCTCAATACCTGGCCAATGGAACGATAGCAGGGATGAGGAGTATGATTGAGGAGTGTATAAGGTAAGTGGGAAAGCACACGCCAAGCCCCAAACTTTATCAAATTATTCTAAAGGGATGATCCATCCAGCATAGCGCTATTGCTTTCCCCCCTAGAAATAAGATATCTTATAGAAATATCTTAAGGTGGCACAATATCTCCTTCTTAAGTACCCCAAATAGTTAGACTTCTGGAAAGTGTAGAATTAAAATTTCTAGCACCTCGGAGAGGACATCTGTGATCTTCTTCCAAAAGCTCTGTATCATTTGGCAATCCCAGATGATGTACCAGAAATCTGAATTGATGCCATTTTCTCCATTTTATGTAACCGGACCTGGGTTAAGTAACATTGGTGTAATATATAGATTTTAACCATTTAATTGTTAGCTGTTGGTGACTTAAAGGTTCCCTCTGTCAAACTTAGTTTCAGTTTTTTCCACCTGTCTAAAGCAGGGGTCTTCGCAGCCATCTGAGACCCACACTTTTTGCGGAAGATCGACAATACTGTGACCAGTTCCAGAAGATCCTAAACAAATGTTCCTTGGATCTAATCCTACTAACCGTAGAATATCTACAGAAGTCAATCAAAGAATCGGCTGAGAAGATTAAGGCTTTGGAACAGCAGTTGTCATCTTCACTATCTATTAATGATTGGGAAGCCTTGAAGTCGCGTACAGACAACGTCAATAAAGATTTCACAAAAGAAGTGGAGACTAGGAAGAGGGAGAAGTTCCAGAGGGACGCCAACGATTACCTAAACAATCAGGTATACAGATGGCAGGATACTTCCAATGTTTGGCGGGCACGCAGAGGATACGCCCCTGGCAACAGGTCTACGTCTGGAAGTGATACATCTGTGGAACGACCTGCATACCGCCCTCAACGTTTTTTAGGAAACCGAAGGGGCAGAGGGGCCCCACCAGAAGGTCGAGGAGGGGAAGGGCGAAATCGAGAGCCGGGAATACAGACGCGGTCCCAGGTAAGAACAATGACCTGGTCGTCAACATCTCCTCCTACACACTGAATCCAGCAGAACTATCAGTATTACAGAAAGGCTTGTCCTTCTGTCCAACTTTATCCTGTAACACCTTTACTTTAGAGCAAGAACTTAATAGATTTTATAGAACTTTAAGATTAAAGACCCATTTTGGGATGGCTGTTATGGGTTCTGTTCCATCTACTTCTACTGTAGTCACGACACCACTATCAATTGAACCACTGGGTCTTTACAATCGTAGTAACTACTCTCCCCCGAAAACATACCATGCTACGGAAGCGGTCATCGATCTAATTAAGAGGGATACTCAAGCCCTCTTGGTTAGATACAGGATGGGCTTTTTTCCACATAAGAATAACTTAACGAAAACAGAGTCAATGGCACTCCAATCCCTGAGTGACAATAGGGATATAGTAATTAAACCCGCCGACAAGGGTGGAGCCATAGTGGTATGCGACAAAAAAGACTACATCTCTGAGATAGAGAGGCAGCTATCAGATTCCAATACATATACTAAAATTAATAGTGATCCTACGTCTAGGATCCGTACTAGGATTGCCTCTATCCTGGACGACTATAAAGGCCGTGGGACGATCGATGATAAAACCTATAAATTTCTGCAGAACCCCCACCCAATAACTCCGGTTTTCTATGTCTTACCCAACATACATAAATCCCTACAACATCCACCTGGTAGGCCTATAGTAGCCTCAACAGATTCTATACTTTCCCCACTCTCTGTCTTTTTGGAAAAAATCCTCACTCCCTTGATTAAGCTAACGCCCTCTTTCATCCTAGATACGGGACACTTTCTAAAGAAGATTAGGGAACTCCCCAGGGTTGGCCGTACTTGCACCTTGGCAACCCTTGACGTCAGCAGCCTATATACCTCCATTTCACACCAGAAAGGTATTCGAGCGGTAACTCGACTTCTAGAGGGTACTACAATGACACCAGATTCTGTTTCACTATGCCTCAAATTACTCACACTAATTTTACATGAAAAATTTTTCCTCTTTGGAGATGACTTTTATGTACAAATTTGCGGAACGGCTATGGGTTCAAATGTAGCCCCACCTTATGCGAATGCATATATGGCACTCTTTGAAGAAGATACAATACTCCTCTTTTTAAACAACATGCACTATGCTGGTATAGGTATATAGACGACATTTTCTTCATTTGGGATGGCCCCCCGGGTCCCTTGATGTTTTCTATAATCACATCAATCAGGTAAGGGATGAACTAAAATTTACCCTAAACTTTAGCAAGGATAGGATTTCGTTCCTAGATACCACCATTGTATTGGAGGAGAATGGATCTCTTAGTTCTGATCTCTATTCGAAACCTACCGATAGAAATAGCTTACTGCACTACAGCAGTAGCAACCCCAAGAATACACTTTGCTCTTTACCACGATCACAGTTTATGAGAGTGTCCAGGATCGTCTCTGATGGAGACATCAAAAGAACTAGATTACAAGATATGTCTAGAAGATTTGAGCAGAGAGGATATCCTAGACCACTACTGGCTAAGGAGCTCGATAGATTACTAGTGACAAATCAGGAGACAGTAGGGAAAGGTCCTAAACATGCTAGATTACCATTGGTTTTGACTTACCATCCTATCATACCGAAATTACTACAAAGTGTCCGTAAACATTGGTCGGTGTTACATACCGCCTACCCTGGGATTGAGGAATTTAAGAATCCGGTTATGATGTGTTCAAAGAGGCCCCAGAATGTTCGAGATCGCATCATCAGAGCCGACATAGGTAGTCTATCGAAAACACCTAGACAAACCTTTTTACAGATCCAACGCAAGGGCACATTCCCATGTCTGCATTGCTCGAGCTGTTCCAACATCATCAAGGGGGGCGTAATCCAACACCCCCATACCAACAAGACCTTTCCAGCTAAGGGTTTCTTTACATGCGACTCGAACTTCGTGGTTTATTTGATCAGATGCCCATGTGGCCTATATTATGTTGGGGAAACTACCCAGCATATCAGGGATAGGATTTCAAGTCATAAGTCTACAATTAGGTGCAAGAAGAGTTGGCTGCCACTCCCAGATCATTTTATTAAATCTAATCACAACATTTCCCAATTGAAGTTCCAAATTATTGAGCAGGTTTCTAAACCCAGAAGGGGCGACAATCATATACATCTATTAAAGCAAAGGGAATCATATTGGATCCATACATTGGAGACCATGGAACCTAAGGGCCTAAACAGAGAGTATGATCTATTATGCTGATAACATCTATAATTTTTTGCTGTTCGTGAATTGTATGTTACTAATTTCATATATTTTATCTCCTCCTCAGGCACGTTAGTGAAAAATACCTATATCAGAGACCCAATGTGCGACCAGATACAGGTACCATAAAACCGGTTCACTCACTTTCCTTCTATCTGACTACCTATAATTAGTTCATTACACTATATCTAAACTACATAATATACCTCCTCTCCAATTATCACTAAACAGAATTGTTAAAAGTTACAAACTAGACACTGTTACCATCATTAATATATTATGCTGCTATTTTCCACAACAACATATTCCCCTTGGACTCTTCGTTTTATTGCGACAAACGTATAATATTAATTCATAACACCCTTTATGTAGACTTGGTCGATCTTTACCACCGTAGGGCATCAGCTCAGGTCAATCTTGTAAGATTTTATGCCGGATAGAATAATTAACCATACTTACAGAGTTGATATCAGCATCCGAATTACGAGGACGACTTGCGTTCCACGGCTTGCGTTCCACGGAGCGGCACTAGTTACTAGACTGTGCATGCGCTAGAATGATACTTGCGTTCCACCTACCGGATATCCGGGTGTCGGGTAGGCGCTTTAAAGATGGACGCTGCCGCGAGTGTATTCACACTCTAGAGCGTCTGGCAGACGCCATATTCCGAACACTCACCGAAATACTTGCAGGTAGGACACCATCGGTTGTACAGTCTGGGTTTCTTTAATCCCAGATATGTCCATGGGCATTCCTTTCATTTCCCATTTTCCCATTTCTCATTACCTTCTACTTACTTCTTGATTCACTCCACTTCTCACTTACCGGTACTTTATGGTATGGTCCCGAGAGGTATTTTATTGATACCTCTCCAACTAGATCTTACATGGATGTGATTTATCATGCCTAAGTGTGTATATTATGATCTCTATGAGGGTATGCATTCTCACTATACTAAATCCTTTATAATATATCCCTCATCTAGACGGCTGTATCAATGCTATACAGGATGTTCATTTTCTTAACGAGTGTACATAACCAGAAGTATCTGATCACGAAGGCAATATGTGTTTATTAACAGATCGCATTGCATTAATGCCAGTATATAAACTTATGTCGGAACAATTCATCTGGATTATCATCTTGCAACATTTCGATTAAAGAATATATGTATGATTTATTGTTCAAATGTTTATATTTAATTTATATTTAATTTTTGTCCCATACAATACACTAGATGTGACGGTATATTATTTGTTTTTCCTACAGCGATTGTGAGAAAGGCCTTGGTTAGGCCGAAACGTCAAAATGTCTATCGCTTGCATTGAATAAATTTCGTTATATACGTTATACCATATGGAACGAATGAAAATAAAATAATTCTTCCTTGAAATCAGCATTATCGCTTGTCTCTTGGAGTGCTTTTGGGTTTTCTATACATCCATTAGTGGGGTACAACCCGAACCTGGAGAGCACCAACGAATTGGAGTGCATCCTTACTATCCTAAATTTAAATAAAGCAGGAGAAGGCACCTGCACTATTTGAGATATTATCTAATGAGAATATAAGCCAGATATTCGGCCACGTGGTCCCTGGAACCGAAGAACTCCAATTAAGAGTTAATGATATATGAACGGTCTAGAAGTAAAAAAACAAGGTAGTTAATGTATGCCTGACTTGTAGGTTTCTAAAAAAGTGGGAGCCTCGGATGTCATGGTACGATTGTGGTTGGTCAATATTTACATATACATCTACTAGCTTATGGACACCAAATTGTTCCCACACCTGAATTTAACAGTTAAAAGACACTTTCTGGCATCATCCAATACAGCTGAAATTGAAATGAATTTTACAAATCTTGAATCTAATGCTGCCTTTGAATCTCAAAAGGACCAAGGACTGTTTACTTTCCAGGAACAAATTGCTCTGTCGTGCCTTTAGGATCTAGATACGGGGGAACCAGGATCATTGTCTAACATTGCTGAAAACTTTGTTACCTCGAATCCAAGATTTTACCCCATACAGTCAAGGACTGATTCAATGGATAAATTCCAACTTGCCATAGAAAGGGATCTGCAGAAGCTTTATGATGTCAGAAAATATGACAGGAACAAACAGAATATGACGGTTATCCAAAAGGCTTCAAGAAAATCATTGAGAGATAATCCAGAGATCACAATAAAAATGGCTGATAAAGGAGGAAGCATCACAGTTATGGACACACATATGTATAAAACACAGATTTTGGGGCTTCTGTCAGATAAGGACACATACAGGAGATTGGATAGCAATCCCACCAAAGCTTTCCAAATTAATTGTAAAAAAGTGTTAGATGAAGGTTTCCAGGGGGGAATGATCCCTAAGAAGCAATATGATTATCTTTTAGTTGAGTTTTCCATTATCCCAATTATACATGCTCTTCCTAAAACACTTAAGGGCGTCAACCCTCCACCAATGCGCCCAATTGTTTCTGGCATTGGATCCCTCACCGAGAGGCTGTCGGAGTGGCTAGATTCACTCCTGCAGCCTCTTGTGTCTAGGGTTCCGGGACATTTATGGGATACAACGGATGTCCTGTGCGCGTTCAAGGACAAAGTTTGGGATCATAAATATATCTGGCTAAGCTGTGATGTGATATCATTGGATACTAGTATCCCACATGCAATAGCGACCAAAGCCCTAGAACATCATCTTTCCAAGTACAGTATATATACATTGGAGTTACAATCCTATTGTGCGTAAGTACTTGTGTTCCTCGTGACACACAATCATTTCCAGTTTGACTGACAATTTTCTGCAATTAAAAGGTGTGTTAATGGGGGCGAAATTTTCCCCTTCATTGGCAAACCTTGTTATGACCTGGTGGGAGGAGTATACTATCTTCTCAACAGAAAACCCTTATATCGACTGTTTACACTGGTATGGCAGATGCATTTATGACCTCCTAATGGGATGGGGGGGGGGGCGATGTGTCTGCCATACCAGATTTCATTAATTATCTCAATGATAATGATTGTAACCTAAGATTCACATATCAGGTTGGGACCAACAATGTTTGTTTTTTGGACTTAGAGCTGTCAGCCATTCCAGGTGAGACCGTTCAGTCTAAAACATACCGTAATCCAATCTCAGGAAACACCATCCTCCATGCAAATAGTAGTCACCCTAGACATACCATCTCTTCCATACCCGTGAGTGAGATGTTTAGAGCTAGGAGAAATTGTAACCAAACACAAAGCTTTAATACGGAACAGGTCCAAATTTGTAAGAGGCTACAAAATAGAGGTTATCAAAAGTGGACTTTAGATAGAGCAAAATCGATAGTAAGATCCAAATCTAGAGATCAATTACTCCTCAAAAATAGGAACAAAAAATCCTTTAAAGATTGTGGTCCGGAGAAACCCACACTAATACTTCAATATAGTAACCAATTTACAGAGATTAGAAACTTTATATATAAATATATACCAATGCTCTATGAGGACGAACACCTGGCTGAAATATTGAGGGATGGATGCCGCATTGTTTCACGTAGAGCACCCACATTAGGCAATATTCTTTCTCCATCACTCTTTACATCATGTAAAACCAAAACCACCTGGTTGCACTATAGAGGTTTTTTCGCATGCGGTTCTCATCTTGTTCGGTCTTGTTTCTGCACGAAACACATTTTAGGTTTGACAAATATCCCAATCTTTCGCACGTTTACAATTTAGTTCTAATGAAAAAATAATATATTAAAAGCGAATCGCCTCAATGTCCTCATACGTCAAACACATGCAGCAGTTGCCACTCTGACCTACCCCAAAAAATTTCAAGGGTCTGTGTCGCATTCTTAGCCCCCAAAAGCCTCTTTAGCTGCTCCTGTTTTACGCACAGAGTAAAACACTCACAGACGTGTTCTGAGCCTTCACATGGAATTTGGGGGGCATACTCACATTTTGTGGTGGCCGCCCCAAAATGTCAAAATTGCACTCTGGGTGCTATGTAAGCACTATGGCTTTACAGTGAGTGGGTAGAGAAAGTACATTGATGTTTGATCGTTACAGGATGAAAGTTCTGAAGCACTGAAGAAAAAGTTCTTTATATTGTGTACATTTTGAAAACCAAAGAGAATGATTTCAGTCACAATGGTGATGTTAGAATATTGCATATTTATTATTTTATTAAGTTTTTTAATTTTATTATTTGGCCAAAAATCAAGAATAAATTAGTTGTGTAAAGGATCTGCCAGGTACTACGTCTGTGTATTCTCCCGGGATTAATCAGTCGACACCTGAGGCCAGACCTCTTAGACTGACACCGGCTCCCACCAACCAGGGTGGCAGGCTCAGGAGTGGGAGAGCCTATCGCGGCCTGGTCAGTCGGAGTTAGCTCCGCCCCCTGTCCATTTATACCTGCCGTGTTCTCTTCCTTAGTGCTTGTTATTCTTCTTGGATTCCTGGCCCCACTGCTGCCTTGCTCCAGCCTGCTTCTGCCGTGCTTCTGCCGTGCTTCTGCCTTGCTTCAGTTCCGCTTATCCTGCTTCGCTTTGCCCCAGGCTTGCTTCTTGCTCCGTGCTCTCGTTGGTATACTCCACTACATCCTGATCCTAACTGACTCATTCACCGCTCCGTTTCCTCGCAGCGTTCCGTGGGCTACTGCCCCTTCCCTTGCGTGTTCCCTGTTTGTACTCCCTTGCACTTAGACAGCGTAGGGACCGCCGCCAAGTTGTACCCCGTCGCCTAGGGCGGGTCGTTGCAAGTAGGCAGGGACAGGGCGGTGGGTAGATTAGGGCTCACTTGTTCCCTTCACCTCCTTCCTGCCATTACAAGTTGCTAATAATATTAAAGTCTTGCATAGATGGGTTGTACTAGAAGATTATACAAGTTCCACCTAAAGAGATAGAATGAGAAGAATATAAATGTTTTTTACAATTCCGGAATTTATATTTTTTAAGAAAAAACTGTGGGCAGGAAGACGCAATGTCCTCTACCAGTCTACTCCACACCCACACTTCCAAACCACACACTATCCAGTGCAGGTTCCTAGCTGTCACCTTTTCCTCCTGGACATCACCATATGTGCGTTCTCTTTGGATTGAAGTCTTATATGGGTCTATTTCTTCTACTATCTACTTTGCCTTCTATACTTCCCAATTTTCCCAGTTATTGTTAATATAAATGATCAATATATTATAGACAGACTAAAAATTATGATATTTTGGTATGGAATAAACATTAGTTGCATAGGGTGTCTGCAGAATTGGAAATAACGAAAAAAAAATATTTAGAAAACTATTTTTTATAGATTTTTTGAGTTAAAAATTGTTTAAACTTCAAATAAAAAAACTGTTGACAAGCACATAAATTCACCTAAAAAGTAATTGTGTATTCTTTAAATATTTTTATAGTGTACACTGATACCTCACCAATGTGTATAATCTTAGCAGGAGGATTGTGATCACAATGAATCCTAAAGCTGGATTACCAATCAGTGTTGACTTTGGTGTTATCAATGTGGCGTGGCATGGAGGCGATCAGCCTGTGGCACTGCCATCGGTGGTGTTTCACCAAAAACAGGTCTAAACATGTCTACAAACAGGCATTGCTGACGAGGCTTTTGTGGGCCAAGCGCACGTCGCAGAACCTTGAAATGTTTTTTTATGATCGGTCAGAGGGTCAAGGGCTACATGCGTAATAAATATAAGGGATATTCAACGGTTAGTTTTTGAGATATTAATTTTTTAATCAAAATAAAAAATAAGGGAGTTCCACCATGTTTATTGGGCAAAATAGTCAGGTGTTGTATTGTTCGGCTCTGCAAGGTGAACAAATAGACACCTAGCTCACGTCCATCGGACCCAATGTTCAGTTTCAAATCAGTATTAAATCTGTTTTCAGATGTATTTCTGAAAAAACACTGTGAAATTGATATTGAACTTATTTTACATTCATCGGTGGTGTTTCGACAAAAAAGTGGTCATTTCAAAAATCCACATCCAAACAGCTCTTGCATGCATGGCTAACACCTCTTCCCAAGCCCTGTTATAGGCTACACTCAAAGAAGTGTTATGAGCCCTCACAAGAGACTAGTGGGGGGGACTGTCTCACATTTTGGGGACACTATCCCAACATGTCAAAAAATGCACTCTGGGTGCTATATGTGCCCAGGTGCTTTAAATAGCTTTCTTGTGTGATAATACAGTGTCAAATATTTTTTCAGATGAATTTCTGAAAAAACACAGTAAAATTGATATTGCACTTATGTTACATTCGTCGGTGGTGTTTCGCCAAACAGTGGTCATTTCAAAAATCCACATCCAAACAGCTCTTACTTGGATGCCTAACACACCTTCCTAAGCTCTGTTATGGGCTACACTCAAAGGAGTTTTTGGGGTAATAGAGGGGTACCCTTTTAGAAAAGACAACCGAGTCAGGTGTTGTATTTTTCGGCTCTGCAAGGTGAATGAATGAATACCTAGCTCGCATCCATTGGACCCACGGTTCAGTTTATAAAATGGGAAGCTTAATTAAGCATTTGACGCGTTTTTCGGCGAGTAAAATGTACCAAGACGGCGTCAAATACACGCCGTGTGAACCTGTCAACTGTAAGTCATTCACCACAGGTTCTTCCCTCTTGACTTGCATCATTCTTAGCCTTTTGGTCTTTCCTAAAGTTCTGTCAACTGCCATTGTAAAAGCACTCCCAAAATGGAAGCTGGACACTGCTTGACAATTTGAAGACACGTCTTCCGGGTTTGTTGCCAAAAATAGGGACGGTGGTTTGTGAGTCTCCTTCCCACATTTACAGCAGCTGTAAGTGCTTTGCCTGTTCACCTTGCTGTAATTCTGGGAAGTGCTCCCTCTGGTGGCCAACATAGGAAAACATGTCAAATTATTATAAAATTGTTAATACTTCCCACCTTGTGGAAGAACAAAAATATAGCAAAAAAACTTTAAAAATATAATAAAAATAAGTAACTTACTAAAAAAAATATTTTTTAATTTGCGACACATTCCCTTTAACCTTCTGACTATAATCCTGGATATGCTAAAAAAAACTGTCATTGTGTGCTAGCCCACACCCCCTGCTACTGCCTGGCTGGTTTCTCGAAAATCAAAACTAGAAAAAACGCATTTGGGTCTGCTAACCTGGTCTGCGGCCTACCTTAAGGTTAGACTCCGCCATGCCTTGCTTAGTACAGAATTCTGGGCATACACCTATGGTACCTAAAGATTTATAGCCTCTTCATGCCCTTTCTCCCTTATATGGGCGTTTTAATCTGCGGCCCGCTACCATTGCTTGCTCTGATTTCCTAAATCTTCTTTTCTCCTGCTTTCCAATATACGGTACTCTGCCTCCTCCTGCTATGACAGCTCAACCGTCTAGGGGCAGCCATTGCTACAGTCTTTATGTTTCACTTTTGCCACATTTCCACAAAGTTGTTATGGCTCCTCAAGGACGCTGAGTCAACTTCCTACTGATGGCAACCCCAGCCTTTGATGTTCTCTTTATCTGCAGCACTCTTCATCTAAACACAAGGGGTCCCTATTTTCTGATTCTGCCAGTTTGCGGCATGACCTCCAATATTTGGATTATGCAGGATTTCAATGACTTTGTCAATTGAGCTCTATATCTAATATGAACAAGTGTGCCACATGGTGCCATCCTGACTCACCCTTCCATCTGTGTGTTATCCATTGCTAACTGTGCTTTGTTGCTCACAAGTTTTACAGTGCTCTGTCATATCGGGCTCGGGCTGCTATCCGTTAATTTCCCCAACTGCTGGGTAGTGGTAAGGTGTAAGTCTAGCCTTCATTAATACTATACTATCGGGCACCTTCTCTTTGTGTCTTTAGACAATACACCTAACGTTTCCATCTTCATGTACCCTGGTGACGTCCATTTTACGGTACTTTCTCCCAATACAGCAGCTTTCTTGTTACATTTTTCCTTGTTTGCTATAGTTTTATGCTTGTACTCTGTATGCTGTTCCTTGTGAGCCTACTGACATATAGTATTGTATATTTTGCTTCATAATGTAACCTGCATGTGACTTTTTATTGTATTCCACTACCTGTGTATTCAAGATTTGCTCATTTACTAGTCTTTTACCTTGCTTATGTATTGCATGTTGGTAATGAACATGTAATAACGATACATTTCCTCTTATTTTATCTGCTTATTATGGTATATATATATATATATATATATATATATATATATATATATACATATGTGTATAGAGGCCCACTTCCAGCAACCATCACTCCAGTGTTCTAATGGTACATTGTGTTTGCTAACTGTGTTAGAAGGCTAATGGATGATTAGAAAACACTTGAAAACCCTTGTGCAATTATGTTAGCACCTCTGTAAACAGTTTTGCTGTTTAGAGGAGCTATAAAACTGACCTTCCTTTGAGCTAGTTGAGAATCTGGAGCATTATATTTGTGGCTTCGATTAAACTCTCAAAATGGCTAGAAAAAGAGAGCTTTCATGTGAAACTCGACAGTCTATTCTTGTTCTTAGAAATGAAGGCTATTCCATGGGAGAAATTGCGGAGAAACTGAAGATTTCCTACAAGGGTGTGTACTACTCACTTCAGAGGACAGCACACACAGGCTCTAACCAGAGTAGAAAGAGAAGTGGGAGGCCCCGCTGCACAACTGAGCAACAAGACAAGTACATTAGAGTCTCTAGTTTGAGAAATAGATGCCTCACAGGTCCTCAACTGGCAGCTTCATTAAATAGTACCTGCAAAACGCCAGTGTCAACGTCTACAGTGAAGAGGCGACTCCGGGATGCTGTCCTTCAAGGCAGAGTGGCAAAGAAAAAGCCATATCTGAGACTGGCTAATAAAAGGAAAAGATTAATATGGGAAAAAGCACACAGACATTGGACAGAGGAAGATTGGAATAAAGTGTTATGGACAGATGAATCGAAGTTTGAGGTGTTTGGATCACACAGAAGAACATTTGTGAGACGCAGAACAACTGAAAAGATGCTGGAAGAGAGCCTGACACCATCTGTCAAGCATGGTGGAGGTAATGTGATGGTCTGGGGTTGCTTTGGTGCTGGTAAAGTGGGAGATTTGTACAAGGTAAAAGGGATTTTGAATAAGGAAGGCTACCACTCCATTTTGCAACACCATGCCATACCCTGTGGACAGCGCTTGATTGGAGCCAATTTCATCCTACAACAGGACAATGACCCAAAGCACATCTCCAAATTATGCAAGAACTATTTAGGGAAGAAGCCGGCAGCCGGTATTCTATCTGTAATGGAGTGGCCAGCGCAGTCTCCAGATCTCAACCCCATAGAGCTGTTGTGGGAGCAGCTTGACCGTATGGTATGCAAGAAGTGCCCATCAAGCCAATCCAACTTGTGGGAGGGCCTTCTGGAAGCATGGGGTGAAATTTTGCCTGATTACCTCAGCAAATTAACAGCTAGAATGCCAAAGGTCTGCAATACTGTAATTGCTGCAAATGGAGAATTCTTTGACGAAAGCAAAACTTGAAGGAGAAAATTATTATTTTAAATAAAAATCATTATTTCTAACCTTGAAGATGTCTTGACTATATTTTCTAGTCATTTTGCAACTCATTTGATAAATATAAGTGTGAGTTTTCATGGAAAACACAAAATTGTCTGGGTGACCCCAAACTTTTGAACGGTAGTGTATATATATAGGTTGAGGCTATGAACCCTTGTTAATGAAATCCCCAAAAAATGAAGAGGCAGCACTCCAAGGAAATTGGTGAAAAAAAGTGGTGTGTTTAATCACCCCAGGCAGGCAATGTTTTGATCCGTTTCTATGGGATCTTTGACAAAGATCCCATATAGACGGATCGAAATGTTGCCTGCCTGGGGTGAATAAACACACCACTTTTTTTCACCAATCTCCTTGGAGTGCTGCCTCTTCATTTTTTTGGAATTTTATATACATATACATATATATATATATATATATATATATATATATATATATATATATATATATATATATATATATATATGACTTCCTGGTTATGTAATGGAAATTCCATAAGAATAACATTTAAAAAAATTGCCTGCTTTATTTATTATCATTCTGATTGCAATCAAATCAATTCAATCACGATTATAAGCTATCGGGTCCAACAGACTTTAAGAATTACAAGGTGTAACATAGTGCCCTATGCTAATGTGACATCAACACATTGTCAGCAGAGAACTCAATCTGAGTATATCTTTTCACCTATAACTCTAGCGCCTGAGATGTTTATAAATGCGTTCTTGCAAGGCCTTCTTAATATCGCTATTCTTTAAGCTGTATATAATGGGGTTGATCAGAGGGGTAAATACAGTGTAGAGCAGGGATAGGCTCTTACTAATGCTTAAGGTTTTCCCCCTTGTTGGGAAAACATAAACACTGAACATAGTCCAGTAAAATATGGAGACCACAATGAGGTGGGAGCTACAGGTGGAAAAGGCTTTCTGTCTACCGGTACTGGACGGAATCCTTAAGGTGGTAAAAATTATTTTGGCATATGACAATATAATTATAAAAATGGGGATGAAGACTAATGGAATACGTAGTAAAGAAATTTCCATCTGAACAATGAAGGTATCAGAACAGGAAATATCTAATAAGGGAATAAGATCACAGAAGAAATGGTCAATCATATTTGGTCCACAAAAATTTAGTTTCGATGTTGTTATGATGGTCATCAACATAACAGAAAATCCAAGCAACCAAGAGGTGGCGGCTAATATCATACAATGTCCATCTGTCATGATAGAGGTGTAACGGAGAGGATTACAGATGGCCACATATCTGTCATAGGACATCATTGTGAGAATGAGGCATTCAGATGCTTCTGAAGCACTGAAAAAATAAAGTTGTGTGATACAATCAACAAAAGTGATGGTCCCCCCATTATTCAGTAGAATATGTAATGTATTTGGGGCAATATCTGAAGTCAACAAGATGTCATTGATAAACAGTTGTGTGAGGAAGAAGTACATTGGAGTGTGGAGGTTCTTGATGGTGGACACAAGGGTGATGATCAGAAAGTTCATAGAAATTGTCCAACAGTAAATCACAAGAAGCAGAAAGAACATTAAAATTCTTATATTCTGACTGACTTGAAATCCTAAGAGCTTGAAATCTGTGACAGAGGTCATATTATTCTTCTGCATTGAAAAATAAGATATTGAAACATGAGATAGAGATCAGTTCATATCAAAATATAAATAATATGGCCAAAGTATGTGGACCCCCCTCCTAATTATTTAGTTCAGAAGTTTTAGCCATATTGTTTGCAAACAGGCACATCAAACCCAACACACAGCCATGGAATTTCCATAGACAAACATTGCTAGTGGTATGTGTGGTACTTAAGAGATCAGTGACTATACATGTGCCACTGTTATAGGATGCCACCTTTGTTGATTTTGCTGAAATTTCTGATCTGCTAGATATGCCCTGGTCACCTGTAAGTGCTATTATTGTCTGCTAGATCCAGTCACCTGTAAGTGATATTATTATCTGATAGATCTGCCCAGTCACCTGTAAGTGCTATTATTGTGAGATGGAAGCATCTAGGAGTAAGGACAGCCACAAAGCGATAGACCACTTAAGTCATAGAGCAGGGCTGCCAAGTGCTGAAGCACACAGAGTGTAACAATCGCTTATCCTCTATTATATCACTCACTACATAGTTCTAAACCACCTCTTGAAGTGACATTAGCACCAGAACTAAGCATCTCGGTTTCTTTGGTCGCGGCACACAAGCCTACGTTCACCATGCACAATGCCAAGCGTTGGCTGGAGTGGTGTACAGCGCACCGCCACTGGACTCTGGAGCAACATGTTGTCTGGAGTAATGAAACAGGCTCACTATCTAGCAGTCTGATGGAGGTATCTGGGTTTGGCAAATGCAAAGATAACGCTACGGGAATGCATAGTGCATACTTTAACATTTGGTGGAGGAGGGAAAATGATCTAGGGCTGTGTCTCACGGTTTGGCTCGTTGTATCCAGTGCAGAGTAATGCTAGGGTACGAGTAATTGAGATTAACATTTTATTACGTGTATAGTTTTTCATTAATATATCCAAATAACTGCATCAATTATTAATACTCCATGTATAAAAATGTCTCATAAGCAGTTTTGCATTAAACAGTTTAAAACAGGATAACAGTTCTTGCCACCACGCAGAAGACCATGCAGAAGAGGGTATACATGGCATCCTGAGATACTACAGAAAAGAAAACATTGTTATGTATGTCATAAAATTTAGTACTGAGAAAGACAGAACATAGATAATATCATGTGATAGTCTAGGCATAATTGAGCAGTTTACAAAGGCATGCTACACAATTGTGGCTGCCAACACTGTGATAACAGTTTGGGGTTCGACACTTTCTTGTTTCAGCATGATTGTGACCCAGTGCACACAGCGAGCTCCATAATGACATGGGGTAGCGCGTTTGGTGTGGAGGAACTCGAGTGGCTGAACAGAGGTCTGACATCAACCCCATCCAAAAACTGCGGAATGAATTAAAACACCGATTTCAAGCCAGACCATCTCACCCAACAAGTTCATATAGGTGTGATTGTCAGAAGTCCACATACTTTTGCCCATATAGTGTACAGTACAACCAAGGTGCTGTCAATAAACAAAATAAATAATCATATCAGAAAATCCAGAAAACATCGGAAATAAAAGAGATATGGAAAAAAAAGCTGGATTATCTGAGGTTGTGTTATGCACAATTTTTATATTTTTAACAATTTTTGGTCTTTTAAGATAAACTTAGGCTTTATTCACAGCACTTCTGCGCCGCATACAGGGGCGTAACTATAGCGTGTGAGGGGTAACTTTCGCACCCGGACCCTAGAACCTGAAAGGGCCCAAGAGGTTCCTCTGCCCCATATGAGAAGACCATTACTATTATGGATGCGTGCTACAATCCTGCATTAGAGCCCAGGATTTTCAAGTTATGCCACTAGGTGCATGTTCCCCCTATATACCAGGATTATCTCCCAACATATAAGCTAAATGTGTGACCTCTATGTCTGACCCATATAAACCTACTAGAAGGATAAAAAGGTACACAACGGCACAGACATAGAGCATTATCCCATGTTTAAATGTAGAATTAGGGATTCTATCAAGGTGTGCTCACCTGGTGATGGTCTTTCAAAAGTGAAGGTCCAGGGAACTTCAAGCCATGGGTTTATCCAGATACAATGATTGTCCGGTTCCAATTGATAGTGGTATTGTGATATTCTCACTCTTGTCGGGTGAGTTTCTCTGAAAAAACAATCCTTGGTTCGGCGCTGTTCCCTTGAAACGTGGTATTTAGCTTGTTTCTATTGTTGCATGGTCAAAACTGACACTAAGTGGTTCCGGCTAAAAAGTCCTTTACTAATAATAATATTAATTATCCAGGCAATGTGTTTTGGAGCCGTATCGGCTCCTTTCTTTGGCAATATCACAAGGAACTTCCTCGAGGCTTTGTGATACTGCCTGAGGAAGGAGCCGGTACGGCTCCGAAATGCGTCGCCTGTATCATTATTATTAATAAAGGACTTTTTAGCCTGAACCACCTAGTGTCAGTTTTGACCATGCAACAATTGAAACGAGCTAAATACCACGTTTCAAGGGAACAGCGCCGAACCAAGGGTTGTTTTTTCAGAGAAACTCAGCCGACAAGAGTGAGAATATCGCAATACCACCATCATATAAACCTACGTCACAGAGGGAAGACTTAGCCCATAAACATGTTGTGAGTAGCCCCTAATAATGATGTCCTTAAAATATTGGAGAACAGAGCAGCTCTCCATTCTGGCTCATAGGGGGGTCTCTCTTTGTGAAACAACCCCTTTACAAGAAGATGCTTGTTTTTTTTCGTTAATTCAGATATGTATTTTAGTATAATATTCATTATTTCTTCAGATCCCTGGAAGTTAGCATCACAATCCATTTATTTCCAATCAAAAATTCTTAAAATACTTACATCCGACATGTTCTACTGATAAAAGAGACTTTGTCTCCCATTAGTTTATTGCTTCATTCCCAAAATCCCAGTTCTGGTCTGAGGACAAACACCTGGAGGGTCCTGATTACCATAACAACAGACCAAGCTTCTCATATTAGGCATCTAGATGTGAGAACCTATGGGGTATCAGACACATGAATATTTCATATACTGCCATAGAGAACAAAAACTGCCCATATTTATATAGAAATACTGAGAAGGTTCCTCATTATCAACTCTGGGGAGCTTTTTGTTACCTTGTCTCCTGGGTGGGAATTAAAATCCTGTTGAGAAATAAAGAATAAAACAGTTCAAAATAATTTCTAATTTTCAAGATGATGTAAAGTAAAAGCGGCCAAATGTAAGTGACGATCATTACAGGTCTATGGTCCTAAAATGATCTGTAATGGTGCATCGACATTCTTTGTACTTCATAGCACTCTCTCTGTCTTCGCAGATGACACAAAGCTCTGTAGTGTCGTAGATATTGTACAGAGGGGAAGATTTACTAATATTGTCTAAAATTAATACAGCATAAGCCTAGAGGAGCTAGGCAGAAGACTTATCATGGTGGTGCATGCTGATTTATAGAGACGGCACATCTTGATAGACATGTTAGACACTTTTCTCTAACTTATGCCCCCTCTTGGTTAGAATGAGAGATGTTCTTTACCTCTCCCCGAGCCTTTAATGACGTCCTGTTGGCAGCCGCGGCTCTCAGCTGCTAGTCTCAATAGGCTGCTGTGGTGAACAACGCTCTCTCATGACATTGGTCCCAGTGGCCTATCTGGCCTAATATCGTTGCCTACAGATTAAGGTACTTTATATTGAGCTATTCTGTTTGTTTCTAACCCTGATCATAACCTTTGCCTTGCCTCTGGATCCTGCCTTTATCTTGCTTTTTCGGATTTGTCGCAAGATACCTGTTTTCCGACCTCCTGGTTTTGACCTCTGACTATGTCTTCCTCTTGTCCTCGGGTTTGTCGCATCCTAACCACCGTCACAGTAATGACCCCCTGTTCCGTTTCTGACCTTTGCCTCGTCCCAGCTCATATAGCAGCATACCAGTCAGTGATTACTCTGAGGACTGTTACCAGGGAAATACCCATACCTCCTTGCAGGGTTTATTGTGAAAAAGGAAATAATGTAGACTCTGCAACTTTGTTTACATAATTACATAGTTAGTTACATAGTTATATAGGTTAAAAAAGGCACCAGTCCATCAAGTTCAACCTTTCTTAATAAATTACACATTACACATTTCATTGCTTGATTAATTATAACTCTCAATGCCATTCATCAGTAAATAATCATCTCACCTTTTTTTTAAATGCTGACATAGTATCTGTCATCACTACTTCTTGGGGCCGGGCATTCCATAGTTTGATTTCTCTAACTGTAAAGAATCCTTTCCTATATTGATCTCTGAAACGTCTTTCTTCCACACACAATGATTTTCCCCTGGTCCTTTGTAGAGTCCATGGAAAGAACAAACCATGTGCTAGTTCTCTGTATTGACCACACATATACTTATACATGTTAATAAGATCACCTCTAAGACATCTTTTTTCTAAGCTGAACAAGCCCAATTTCTCTAGTCTTTCATTGTAAGTGACACCTCACATCCCATTTATTAATTTAGTAGCCCACCTTCAAACCCTCTCCAGTTCTCCTATATCCTTTTTTCAATTTGCTGCCCAAAATTGAATTCCGGATTCAAGACGTGGCCTTACAAAGGATTTATAAAGGGGTAATATATAAATCACAGGTTTTTATCTTTCTTTTTATACACCCTAAAATCGGATTTGCTTTGCAGCTGCTGCTTGACATTGAGTGCTGCTGCTTAGCTTATTTCTAACCACAATACTCAGGTCCTTCTCTTGTTCCGTTATCCCCAGTTTTATTCCATTTAGTGTATATACATTAATACTATTATTCCGACCTAGTTGCATTACTTTACACTTATCTCCATTAAATTCCATCTCCCATGTTTTTGCCATGCTGCAGCTTATCTAAGTCTTTCTGTGATATTTTATAGTCATGCTGAGTCTTAAGAGGTTTACCAATGCCAAACTGATTATGGATCAAGGATCCACTTCTGTGGTAAGAATCATAACGGATGTAGAACTGTGTGGCAGATGATAGGCCATTCCTGGCATAGCTGGTCATCTCCTCACTTCAGATTACTGCGTCCCACGTCGTTTGGCATCAAGAACATGATGACATAATTTAGTTTTTTTTTACATTGGATAATGATGTGATCCTCAGACTCCCTTACTTGGATACAAAGTCTGAATGGGAGAACAAGTGTGGGTGCATGCTTTTCTGTTACCTATATGTGAGTACAGAGAGAAAATGGCGCACTGCTTGGAAGTTTTTTTTTATACAATAGATGATTAAACTTTTATAATCAGGAAAATGTAGAAATGACACCAAAGATCTATAAAAAATAATCAGGACTTGCCATTATACATAGATCGAAAGTATTGAATTTCGTCTAGTGCATATTGTCTTTTCGGCACCGGGCTACATGGCAACTTGTTGCAACCATGCTGGCTTTTCTGCAAGAGTCGTCACGGTAGTCCTGAGATTTTATCACAACTCGGGCATGACTGCAAGATACCATGATACTATGTAGCCCAAACCTTGCAGCTTAATATCTTACTGTACTCACTACAGCTGGGGGTAGGCATGGCATTTTATGCATAGTGTGCATACCAAAGTACAAAGACTGGGCACATGTTTGTAACTGGATAATAATTATAACTTTTTCCTTTAATCTCTTTGTGTTACAATGTTTCTATGGAAGGATTCAATTATTGTTCTTTCTAAAGATGAAAAGTTTTTCCTTCGTGAGGATAAGTCATTAATTACTAGAAGTAGTAACTTTGTTTTCCTAAACAGACTATTCCAGCCCCCAGGAGACAAAGTCACTGTTTTGTTGTAACTTGGATAATGGATAGCAAGATTGGAGCTTTTCTTCAGTGCACAGTTTGCCATATGTATACACGAAGAACCTATAGAGAGAATAGTCAAAAAACTGATACAAATGTAACAAATAAATAGAAATTCATTTTATTAACAGACAGATACAAGCAAGATTAAAAATTATGAGTCATACAATGTTAAAAAATGGCGTCAACCGATTATATGTCACAGAATAATACATGCAGGGTATGAATGACAAAGTGCAAGGAAATAGGATGACAGCATGAGATGTACTGGTTATGCCTGATATGCAAACAAGAGAATATATAATAAAGTGCAATGTGAAGGTAATGGTATGGTAGTAGAGCTAATGTGCTCTAAGAAATATATAAATGCAAAGCACTTTTATAAGAATAAATGGATGCAGGCCAGGACATACAATAGCAACCAGTACATTAGTACAATGTAAAACTCGTTCTTGTAAGAGGAGAATGCTGTTAACCATCCAAAATTGTGTACCATCGATATGGAGTAATGAGGTACATACCCAAATTTATGAGTCATCCCACATGCAGGAGACGCCAGACCCGACGCGTGTTTCGGCGGATGCCTTCGTCCAGGGGTGGAGCCGGAGTTCCAGGGTGAATATCTCTGTGGCAGATGTGAGCATGTTGTTCACCTGGAAGCCCGCATTAGAGATCTGGAGGAGCAGAATGCAACACTGAGGAGGAGAGACAATCTTGAGCTGAGCTTGCTGCTCACGGAGCATGCAGTTAGTGGGATAGAACTGGAGGGGGAGGACATGGGTGAGCAGGATCAGGTAAGTAGCTGGGTTAATGTAGTTAGGGGCAGTAGAAAGGGGTCAAAGAAAAGGAAGGCCGATCCGGTTTCTGACATTCCAAGCAAAATTGCCAAGTTGGGTGATGATGCGAGGGTGTCGGTCTCAGAAATGGCAGCCCTAGTGGATACTGATCTCCCTAACAGCCGGGAGAACAGCCCAGCTAGTAGTCGGCGGGATGGTAATGCAGGTAAGCCAAGACAATTGATAGTTGTAAGGGATTCTATAATCAGGAAGACGGATAGAATAATTTGTCGCCAAGACCGCCTCAACCGAATGGTTTGCAGTCTCCCTGGTGCCAGGGATCGACATGTGGTGGAACGGGTGGACAAATTGCTGCAAGGGGCTGGTGATGATACAGCTGTTGTGGTCCGTGTCGGTACCAACGACAGAATAAATGGTAGGTGGAGGAGCCTTAAGAATAATTTTAAAGAACTAGGCTACAAGCTGAAGGGAAGGACCTCCAAGGTTGCATTCTCAGGAATACTGCCTGTGCCATGCGCATCACAGGAAAGACAGCGGGAGCTCAGGGAGTTAAATGCATGGCTTAAGTCTTGGTGTAGAGGAGAAGGATTTGGGTTCCTAGAGCACTGGGCTGACTTTTCATTGGGGTACAAACTGTATTCTGCAGATGATTTGCACCTAAATGGAAGGGGGTCCGCTGTGCTGGGGGAGAGAATTCTAGCTGGGGTGACGGAGTGTTTAAACTAGGGCTGAGGAGGGAGGCCAATGTAGAAAATAAAGGGGTAGTTAGGTTAGAGAGGGGTCAGACTATATTGGTGGGGGGAGAAACAGACGGTGGGGAGAGGACTAGACAACAAGATAAGGAGATCCTTTCGTTACAAAACAGCAGTGAAAATAAAAAAGTCCAAATGTCAAATAATCACAATTCTGATACTGAAAGTGAAACATTTAAAGGCAAGTTAAAGTGTATGTTCACAAATGGCAGAAGTCTAGCAAGCAAAATGGGGGAGCTGGAGGCCTTGATACTGGAAGAAGATATAGATATAGTTGGTGTTGCTGAAACATGGCTGGACTCTTCACATGATTGGGCTGTAAATATACAGGGTTTTACACTGTTTCGGAAAGACAGGGCGAATAGGAAAGGTGGTGGTGTATGTCTGTATGTGAGAAGTGATATGAAGGCGGTGGTGTATGTCTGTATGTGAGAAATTATATGAAGGTGAGTGTAAATGAGACATTAGAGGGTGAAGATTGTGAGGAGGTTGAAACCTTGTGGGTGGAATTACAAAGGGAGGTAAACACTGAAAAAATTACGCTTGGTGTAATCTATAGACCCCCCAATATAACTGAAGAGATAGAAGGTCAAATATATAAACAGACGGAGCGGGCTGCACAGGCGGGTACTGTTGTGATAATGGGAGATTTTAATTTCCTGGATATTAATTGGTGTCATGGTTCGGCTTCAACTGCAAAGGGGAGACATTTCCTCAACCTGTTGCAGGAAAATTTTATGGGCCAGTTTGTGGAAGACCCGACTAGAGGTGAAGCTCTGTTGGATCTGGTCATTTCTAATAATGCAGAGCTTGTTGGGAATGTCAATGTTCGTGAAAAAACCTCGGTAACAGTGATCATAATATAGTTATATTTTACCTATACTGTAAAAAACAAACACAGGCTGGGAGGGCAAAAACACTTAATTTTAAGAAGGCCAATTTCCCCAGGATGAGGGCGGCAATTCAGGTTATAGACTGGGAAGAACTAATGTCAAATAATGGGACAAATGATAAATGGGAGATTTTCAAATCTACTTTGGGTAATTATAGTGCAAAATTTATTCCTACAGGTAACAAGTATAAACGACTAAGGCTGGGTTCACACAACCTATTTTCAGACGTAAAAGAGGCGTATAATGCTTCGTTTTACGTCTGAAAATAGGGCTACAATACGTTGGCAAACATCTGCCCATTCATTTGAATGGGTTTGCCGACGTACTGTGCAGACGACCTGTCATTTACGCGTCGTCGTTTGACAGCTGTCAAACGACGACGCGTAAATTGACTGCCTCGGCAAAGAAATGCAGGACACTTCTTTGCAACATAATTTGAGCCGTTCTTCATTGAAGTCAATGAAGAGCAGCTCAAGGTTACGGGCGTCAAAGACGCCTCGCATAATACGAGGAGCAGCATTTACGTCTGAAACGAGGCAGCTGTTTTCTCCTGAAAACAGTCTGTCTTTCCAGACGTAAAAGCCTCTCATTGTGTGCACATACCCTAAAATTAAATCCCACATGGCTTACACCTTCTGTAAAAAGGGCAATACGTGACAAAAAAAGGGCATTTAAAAAATACAAATCTGAGGGTACAGCTGCAGCCTTTGTAAAATATAAAGAGCTTAATAAAATCTGTAAAAAGATAATAAAATCAGCAAAAATACAAAATGAAAGGCAGGTGGCGAAGGATAGTAAAACAAAATTCTTCAAGCATATAAATGCAAAAAAGCCAATGTCTGAACATGTAGGACCCCTAGATAGTGGTAATGGGGAGTTGGTCACAGGGGATCAAGAGAAGGCCGAGTTACTAAATGGCTTCTTCCGCTCTGTATATACAACAGAAGAAAGAGCAGCTGATGTAGCTGGTGCCAGTGCTGTTAATATATATGTTGATATACTGAATTGGATGAATGTAGATATGGTGCAAGCTAAATTAAATAAAATAAACGTACACAAGGCCCCGGGACCAGATGGGCTACACCCTAGAGTTCTTAAGGAGCTTAGTTCAGTTATTTCTGCCCCCTTTTCATAATATTCAGAGAATCTCTAGTGACTGGTATAGTGGCAAGGGACTGGTGCAGGGCAAATGTGGTGCCTATTTTCAAAAAGGGCTCTAGGTCTTCGCCGGGTAATTATAGACCAGTAAGCTTAACATCAATTGTGGGGAAAATGTTTGAGGGGCTATTGAGGGACTATATACAGGATTATGTGACAATAAATAGTATTATAAGTGACAGCCAGCACGGTTTTACTAAGGACAGAAGTTGTCAAACCAACCTGATTTGTTTTTATGAAGAGGTAAGCAGAAGCCTAGACAGAGGGGCCGCTGTGGATATAGTCTTTTTGGACTTTGCAAAGGCATTTGACACGGTCCCCCATAGACGTCTAATGAGTAAATTAAGAACTATAGGTTTAGAAAGTATAGTTTGTAATTGGATTGAGAATTGGCTCAAGGACCGTATCCAGAGAGTTGTGGTCAATGATTCCTACTCTGAATGGTCCCCGGTTATAAGTGGTGACCCCAGGGTTCAGTGCTGGGACCACTATTATTCAACTTATTTATTAATGATATAGAGGATGGGATTAATAGGACTATTTCTATTTTTGCAGATGACACCAAGCTATGCAATATAGTTCAGACTATGGTAGATGTTTGTGAATTGCAAGCGGATTTAAACAAACTAAGTGTTTGTGCGTCCACTTGGCAGATGAAATTTAATGTAGATAAATGTAAAGTTATGCATCATATGTCCTAGGGGGAGCTACACTGGGGGAGTCACTTGTTGAAAAGGATCTGGGTGTACTTTTAAATCATAAACTAAATAACAGCATGCAGTGTCAATCAGCTGCTTCAAAGGCCAGTAAAATATTGTCGTGTATCAAAAGAGGCATGGACTCGCGGGACAGGGATGTAATATTACCACTTTACAAAGCATTAGTGAGGCCTCATCTAGAATATGTAGTTCAGTTCTGGGCTCCAGTTCATAGAAAGGATGCCCTGGAGTTGGAAAAAATACAAAGAAGAGCAATAAAGCTAATAAGGGGCATGGAGAATCTAAGTTATGAGGAAAGATTAAAAGAACTAAACCTATTTAGCCTTGAGAAAAGACGACTAAGGGGGGACATGATTAACTTATATAAATATATTAATGGCACATACAAAAAATATGGTGAAATCCTGTTCCATGTAAAACCCCCTCAAAAAACAAGGGGGCACTCCCTCCGTCTGGAAAAAAGAAAGGTTCAAACTGCAGAGGCGACAAGCCTTCTTTACTGAGAGAACGGTTAATTTATGGAATAGTCTACCGCAGGAGCCGTCACAGCAGGGACAGTAGATGGTTTAAAAAAAGGCTTAGATAATTTCCTAGAACAAAAAAATGTTAGCTCCTATGTGTAGTAATTTTTTACTTCCCCTTTCCCATCCTTGGTTGAACTATCTATCTATCTATCTATCTATCTATCTATCTATCTATCTATCTATCTATCTATCTATCTATCTATCTATCTATCTATCTATCTATCTATCTATCTATCTATCTATCATCTATCTATCTATCTATCTATCTATCTATCTATCTATCTATCTATCTATCTATCTATCTATCTATCTCATATCTATCTATCTATCTATCTATCTATCTATCTATCTATCTATCTATCTATCTATCTATCTATCTATCTATCTATCTATCTATCTATCTATCTATCTATCTATCTATCTATCTATCGTAACACAGGCGGTTTTAATTACTTTAGAACTAATGTAGCTACTTGAAAAAACAAACAAAAATCCCAGCAGGGGCACAGCCAGGCGGGAGGTCCAGGACACTGGACAGTTGGGGAGGAGGGATAAAGCCACCGCAGCATTCATCACCGAGCAGGCAGGAGGACAGACATGATGTCATTACGTCTGAGGGGACACTTATCATGCTCATTGTGCAGGGCTGTGGTTACACTATATTGAGCTACCTCACAAATGAATCCTGTAAATCTTGGCTAATGACAGAGCCAGCCATCATGAGAGGTATCGTATAAATGAAGCTCGCGTTTCCTGAAAGTTGTTAAAAATCCTGAAGAAACTCATCGCTAAGCATAATCCATGTACATAACCCCAACCACAACAGGGTCTCAGGGATTAAGGGGCCCACATAGTTGTGGGAATGCCGCTAAAGGAAAGGACCCCAGTCCAAATTATCTACGAGTTTTCTATTCTATAGAATGTGGAATTTATCCACCATCAAAATCCAAGCTGACAGCTTCCTGCTCCGGCCGTAGTATTCTATTGTTTCTGTGTTCTGAGGACGTTTATACAATATAATGTGGCAGTCATCCGGGGATTTGGGGCAGCGGCCAAAGAAATAGGGTTTATGCCCCATATGCCTGGTGCTAGTGACGCCACTGGCACGAAGAATGATTAAACATGGGAGAGTTAATGTCATTTGCAGAGTAAAGGAGTTCCTAAAACATGTGACTTGCCCTCTATTCTTCCTGTCGTTAAAAGCCAAACAATAATTTTTTGTAAAATAAGCCGCATGCAACCGCTGTGAGAAATTGGTTTGCTGTAGAGCTATGATGTCAGGACGATGCTTGGCGTAGTCCACGAAGGCTTTTCTAAATTTTAGTAGGGAGTTAAAACCCTTAACATTGTCTGATAGGACACGACATAGGCCAGATTCTAATAATTAACCCCTTAAAGACCGAGACATTTTAAATTTTTGCATTTTCGTTTTTCACTTCCAAGATCCTTAACTTTTTTATTTTTCTGTCAATGGAACGGTGTGATGACTTATTATTTGCAGGAGGATGTTTTGTTTCTAACGGCACCATTTAAAGTATCATATAATGTACTGGGAAACTGACATTTTTTATTTGCGCGCAGAAATTGGAAAAAACTGTGATTCCTACATAGTTTTTTTTGTTTTCGTTTTTACGGCTTTCACCGTGCGGTAAAAATTACAACTTAGCTTTATTCTGAGGCTCAATACGAATACGATGATACCAAATTCATATAGGATTTTTTGTGAAAGAAAATTGTTTTATTTCACCACATTCTGAGAGCCATCAATTTTTTACTTTTTTTCGTGGATTGAGCGGTGTGAGGGCTTATTTTTGCGGGACGAGCTGCAAGTGTTATTGGTAAAAAAAAATTGTACTTAAAACTTTTTGATCACTTTTAATAACTTTTTTTTTGTGAGCTAAGGTTACCAAAAAACAGTGATTTGGTGTTTTACAATTTAAATTTTTCACGCAATTTATTAATGCGCGTTCACCATGCGCATTAAATAATGCTGTATTGTAATAGTTCAGACTTTTACGGCTGCAGCAATACCAATTTTGTTTATTTTTTTTATTTTTTTTAATTATTTTAGAGGAAAAATTGGAAAAGGTATTTTTTTTTAACTTTAATTTTTTTTTTTTTATACTTCTAATAACTATTTTAAACTTCTTTTTTACAAAAAAACTAAAATTAACCACTTATATAGACACACACATACTGGGACATATATACTCTACATACATAAAGACAGATATTTAGACATACAGGCAAATATACATACATACATATGGAATATACACATACAGGTAAATATATAGAGGT
Organism: Rhinoderma darwinii; assembly: GCF_050947455.1. Taxonomy (NCBI): domain Eukaryota; kingdom Metazoa; phylum Chordata; class Amphibia; order Anura; family Rhinodermatidae; genus Rhinoderma; species Rhinoderma darwinii. The sequence continues at coordinate 428,079,767 of NC_134689.1, forward strand.
ACGGACACATATACACACCGGCAGATTAATACACAGACAGGAACATATGCAAATACATAAAGGCACATATATACAAACACAAAGACACATTCACAAACAGACTCATATATACCCAGTACAGATAATGGTTGGGCATCAGTGGAAAAACCTCATCTGTTGCCATCATGAACTGGTCTGGACTGGATGCGTGGTACCCGGAAGAGGTTTTGGAGGAGTTAGAGTTACTTCATCTAGCAGTGTTTGTTTCCCTAAATCCGAGGTCAGTAGCCCCCGGGAGTCACCAGTTCTTCCACATGCGTCGACGTTAATAGCCACAAACTTGTACGAGGCATCAGCCACCGCTATCAGGACCACAGAAAAATACTTCTTGTAGTTGAAGTAATGTGATCCTGACCGCGGTGGCTGCTACACACGTACGTGCTTACCGTCGACGGCACCTATGCAATTTGGGAAATTGCCCACAGATTGAAAGCCTGCTGCCACCAGCAACCAAATCCCCAGAGTTGGACTGGGCATCGCGATGGGCTGCAAATACTGCCAGATCACCTGGCTTGTGCTTCTGACAATTCCGGAGATGGTTGATTTTCCAACCTGGAATTGCAGGTGCAGGGATGAATAACTCTACCTTGTTGCAAGAAATCTGAAAATTATTATTATTTTTTTTTTAATTTGTATCAACAAATAACAAGTAACACCAGCCTAACTTTCACATTAATATTACAAAAACATACATGACTTTGTAATAGATTCACAACCACCATAATGTTAAATGGTGAACCAAAGGCTTAAAAACAATAAAAACCACAACGTGATGAGCAGCCTCTCCACAGGACTAATGGCCCTCCTCATCACTGTATGCTGCCTCCGTAGGTGGTTTGACAGCAGATCGACGAGATTGTCAAACGCACACATTGTCATCTGACAAAAATCATAGAGTTTCTCCGGGTACCAGTAGATACACACACACACGCACGCACACGCACACGTGCGCACACACACACACACACACACACACACAGACACAGATACACACACACACACACACACACACACACACACAGATATACACACACACACACACACACAAACTCTAAAGTTCCTGAAATAAACTCATACCATGTGCAACATACATACATGAATGCTTACAAAAGGAACCATATGACCACAGTTTAAAAAAAATGGAATACGGATTCTGAAACAAAACCAAAACCTCCGTCGTCTTTCTTGCTCCTAAGAAACAACAAGTGTGACAAAATGGCCATTATAAATTGAAATCTAAAATAATCCAAAACCACTTACAACATTCTATAAAAAATTGCCAATCATACCTGACACATTCTTCACCGTCGCATTACATTAACAACTATTTGCATTAATGTGGCTATATGGCGGCGACAAACTTTAATTCACCTTTCGGGCACATGTACTCCTTGTTGCTGCTGCTGATCCTGCCGGAATGGCCCTGGTAAGGTTGGGGATCTAATTTTTTCACTCCAAAAACCAATGGAACAATGTGGTCTTCTCCCCAGTACCAACTGCTAAGCAAAAAAAGGGAAGATGATGATTTTGGAAGGAGTTTTTGTAGGCCTGGTACAGAAGTACAGCCCCTAGTGGGTCAAATGCCTCAAAAAATGGCAGAAAAAATGGCTGAAAAAAACAGCTGGAAAAATGCCTAAAAGAAGTCTGGAAACGGCGTCATTACGCATCAAAAAAATCCTCAAAATACGTTTTTAAATTAAAAATGCTTAAAAAGCTTCAAAAATGCCCAGAAATCAGAGGCTAATTTTCACAAAACAGCTCCGTATTTTACAGACGTTTTTAGTTAACCGTGTGAACATACCCTTACAATACAATTTATGTGAATGGGGTTTTAAAACCCCATTCACAATGAACAGAACAAAATCCACTGTATATAGTACTTTGCAGGAGACTGCGGTTGTGCCCATTGTGGAACCAGACCTCGGTGCATAGCTTTGGGCTATTCTAAAGAATCTGGAATTTGTAAAGAATCAAAATCCATATGGTTGAAGGCCCAGACGGAAGAGGAAATATTTCAGGTTTAAAAAAAGAAAAGCTAATTAAAGTGTGAAACTTACCCCCGAGCTTCAGGTCTCATGTCAACTCTACTTTTACCAATATGGCTTTTATTGACCCTTGTGTAACAGTATGGTCTTTGTCCGAATCGGCAATTGCTTGATCAGGAAACAAATATCTTGATAGACTAATTTTATTATATGTTTAATACAAATTGTGTAAAACAAGTGCAAATCCTCCTACTAACAATTGCTAAAATCACCTTCATATACTTTTAATACCAAAATTGGAGACATTTAAGCTCCACTCAGTTCCAACCAGGATTGCCCTAAAATGACGGAACACCCACTTTTCATTAAAATTAGCTTGAAACCCTTTTTCGGCATGATTCACTGGATTGTTTCCCCCAAAATTAGGACTGATCGCAAGCTTATCTATAACACAATGATACGCAGAGAAGAACATTTGGATGTTGATTAAAAACATGTCTCCAGTCCAGACAAGAAGGTAGGAAAAGGATCCAGCGCTGAGTCTTGTGCATCTGTTAAAACGGAAACTTCTTCCAAGTTTTAATTCCACGAAAAGTTTAAAACAGTGAAAAATATGTGTGCAGGTGATTCCAGAGTACGAAAGAGGGTTAGTAGTATCAGCGGTGCCTACGCGTTTCAGACGCTGGCTGTGTCCTTAGACATGTCTATAGTCCACTTAACCCCTTTCCGACATCCGCCGTATATATACGGCGCACGCCGGGTGGGGGAATATGGAGCGGGCTCACGGGCTGAGTCCGCTCCATAGAGCGAGTGTGTCGGCTGTGTGTTACAGCCAACACTTCCGGGTTACACTTTCCGGCTTTAGCGTGATCCCGCTTGTTTAACCCGTTAAATGCCAAGTTCAATAGAGATCGTGGCATTTAAATTACTAAAAACAGGGGGACGACCCCTTGTAATGTCTCAACGGCCCCCCCGCGGCGAGATCGGGGGGAGCCGTTGGTTCACACGGCTGCCTGGGGGTCTGACGAAGTCCCCCAGGTCCGCCATCTTGGTACTCCTATGAAGCTTCATAGGAGACTGTCAGAATCACGATATACTGCAATACATTAGTATTGCAGTATATCGTGCAAGCGATCTAACGATCGCTGGTTGAAGTCCCCTAGGGGGACTAATAAAAAATGTAAAAATGAGTTAAATAAAGTTGTTTTTTTTGTGTAAAAATAAATAAATTAAAAGTTCAAAAAACCCCCCTTTTCCCATTTTGCCCCTAGAGCATAGTAAAAAATGTAATTAAATAAACATAATTGGTATCGCCGCATCCGTAAAAGTCTGAACTATTACAATATATCATTATTTAACCCACGCGGTGAACGCCGTAAAAAAAAAAATTTAAACGCCAGAATCTCTATTTTTTGGTCACCTAATCTCTCACAAAAAATGAAATAAAAAGTGATCAAACCATCACATTTACACCAAAATTATTAAAAACTACAGCTTATTCCACAAATAATAAGCCCTTATACCACTTAATTGACGGAAAAATAAAGACGTTACGGCTCTCAGAATTTGGCGAAACCAAATATATTTTCTTTTTACTCTTAGGTTTTTACTTGTAAAAGTAGTAAAATATAGAAAAAACGACACATATTTGGTATCGCCGTAATCGTATTGACCCATAGAATAAAATTAACATGTTGCTTTAATTGTACAGTGAATTCCGTAAAAATGGCGCACAAAAAACCATGGCGGAATCGCTGTTTTTTTCATTTTCTACCCCACAAATAATTTTTTTCCCGTTTCCTAGTACATTATACAGCAAAATAAATGGTGCTACGAAAAACTACAACTTGTCCCGCAAAAATCAAGCCCTCATAGTACTATATCGACGGAAAAATAAAGGCGTTATGGCCTTTGGAATGTGGGGAGGGAAAAACGAAAATGAAAATCTGAAAAAGGGCTGCGGCATGAAAGGGTTAAAATCCAAAAAGTTAATAATATAAGGAAGAATTATTTAGACTTTACACCCAAAGGTTAAGATGCCGGCCCGCCTGGAATATATTAAACGTTTTACTCATGAGGCTTGTAAGAGCCTTATTAATATCTCTATTACTAAGACTGTATATTATAGGATTCAGAAGAGGAGTAATAACCGTGTAGAACACGGAGAGGATTTTATTCACAATTTTCTGATTTGGAAATAAATAGATACAAGTAACTGACCCATAATATATAGACACCACAGCCAGGTGAGAGCTACAGGTGGAGAAGGTCTTCTGCCTCCTTGTCACAGATGGGATCTTCAGTATGGTGATGACAATATAAACATATGAGACAATAATCACAATAAATGGGCAGATTGCTAGTGGTACAATCAAAAATAAACCCTCTACTTTTATGATAAAAGTGTCTGAGCAGGAAAGTTCTAGTATCGGGTCTCTATCACAGAAGTAATGGTCAATGATGTTTGGTCCACAGAACTGTAAACGACTCATTGTCACTGAATTAATCAATATTAAAACAGAAATGATCACCCAAAACAACACAACGGCCCTTATACAAAATGTGAGGTCCATGACGGAGGTGTAATGTAGAGGGTTACAGATGGCCTGATACCTGTCATAGGACATGACGGTCAGGAGAAGAGATTGTAATAATTCAGAGGCTGAAAAACAGTAAAATTGTGTCAAACATCCGATAAAAGACACAGAACTTCCTTCATACAACACCACACGGAGCATGTTGGGTACTATGGTGGTGGAGAGTAGAATATCTGATAAAGAGAGTTGTGTGAGGAAGAAGTACATGGGAGAGTGGAGTGACCGGCTGTTGGACACCACTAGAATGATGAGGAGGTTTCCACATATAGTCACACAGTAGATGATCAGAAGCAGAAGAAATATGAAGGTACTTAACGTTTTGAAACCCTTTAATCCTGAAAGCAGAATCACAGACGCCAGGCTGCAATTGCTATTTTTCATATAATTTTCATGTTCCATTTGATTTGACTATAGATTTGCAATTCTATAAATGTTATAAGTTTTCAGGGATTTTACCTATATAGATATTTAAAAAAATATATATTAGAAATTGTTTTATTATCTTTTTGAAATTGCTATAATAAAAAACAAAAAAGGTATAGCAATGCAAATTATAATATCGTTAAATTTACATTTAAAAAATACATAGATTTATATTTTTGTAAGAAATAATAATATTAATAATAATAATACAAATTATAATATTACAAATATTAAAAATACTACTAACAATAAAAAAATAATAATAATGAAAAAAAATATAATACAAAAAATAAAAATAATAATAATTATACCTATTCCTTTAAGGAATCTGAAGATATTTTTACTCACACATTGATTATGAAATGTATAATCAGAAAACGACATATTATTTCAATAAGATTTTTATTATAATCATATTTTTATAAATGTTGATCTTATTATTTTAATGTGACTATCCATATGGACAGGACGATGACCTAGTGGTTGGTACTGTTGCCTGAATAGAATTTGTATGTTCTGCCTGTGTTTGTGTGTGGGTTTCCCTCAAGAACTCTGATTTCCTCCCATACTCCAAAAACATACATAAAGGGCACGCTGGAGCACCCACAATAGGCTGACATTTTTAGTTTTCTGCAATTCATTTGGCAGCTTTGCTTTATAGACTGGGACAAGATGAACAGAGTCATATGATTATTCTTAGAAAGTGGGGTATTTAATGATAGAAGAAAGCTCTATTGTACTATTATAGAGGCCGAGCTTAGGCAGGATATAATATTATACACACAGATAAAGCTCTGTACACAACTTCCCGGTCTCCCCCATTTCTCTGACCATTAACTCTTATTAATTGCAGCTGCCATAAAGCACTGAACAGTCTAGACAGGCAATACAGGTAGGATGTATGAATATCCAATATGGCCCAACCCAGGAATATTAGGAATGAGAAGGAATAAGTTGAACTTTATAGCCGCCTTGTATCTTTGCCCTTTTCGACCTTACTATTTAAATATTTCCACTATTAAGTCTATAACGAAAGAAATTAGAATTCATTGAAATTTCTCACTGATACTTAACCTAACGCTTGGCAGTGGGGTTCACTATCTGATATGTAACCAGACCCAGGTAAGATTCATGGAAATTAGTAAATCTGCAGCAAAAAAAGCAAGATGTATTTTAAAATGGACTAAAAGACATACTGTTTATATATTTTAATATATGGGATCAACATTTCTTAAATTTTTCTAATTTGGCAGAAACGGGACATAAAAGTGCCAGATTATTAAGGGCTCTAGATTTTTGGATGATCACAAAAAAATAAAAATAAAACTCACTTGTAAGGGTAAAGAAACTTCAGGAAAAATGTTGAGTTTTTCAATAAAATTTTTTCCAAATTTCTTCTGATCAACAATGTTGTAGAAACGTCTTGTTTTCTCTCAGTTATTCCTTCTGTCATTGAAATTTAGGCCTGATGTGATGTTTTAATTTGTGACCCTTTTATAGATGAAAGTGGAGCGATGACATCATAGCGTTCTGGGGAATTCTGATCCCATGCTGGAAATGTAGTTGTGTAAATGTATTTCTGGATTAATTGGCCCTTATGGAATTATGTTTACCGTTCTTCGAATAGAGTAAGACATGTTTTTATGTCTTTACCATAAATTTTCTCCATAGCAAACATATTCCAAGGTACAACTAATCCACAATGGTCCAAAATACGCAAAAAAACAAATTAGATTATTGCTACAACTAAGGCTAAATTAATATAAAATATACAAGGAAAAAACAAAAAAGAAAAACGTACAATCCAGGACATATCCAGCACTCATTGGGGTACATACAAATTTGCATATCTATTTATTGAATCATAAATAAAATACAATTTCCCGGACTATTGTCCTAAGTTTATTCTTGAATAAGAACAATACAAAATATAAAAATCACCTGGTCAGGTAGGCCATGAGAGCACAGAATTCACACTGTATAATTGTATTACAGAATCATAGCAGTACAGGAAGGAAAGTTATAAACCAAGGCATATTATAGATAACCTGAAAATCCAAGAAAGATGAACCTTATATAAGGACCTGCAATGTCCACATTAAATATCAAACATAGTGACTCATGTATAGCCCAACCACGGCCATCAAAGCCGTTATGTTAATGTCAGTGTTCCAAAATCTCTAGACGACTACGCAGACGTGCCCATAGACTTCAAAGGGTAACAGGTGCCAATAAACTGTCCTTTGGCCTATGTTTAGCTGGATTATGTCGGGATTATGTCGCCCCAACTGTATTCAAAAGTCGACTGTACTTCTGAGAACAAATATAGCTGGATTTTTTTAAACCCCTCAGGACTGAGCCTGTTTTGGCCTTGAGGACGAAGCCATTTTTTTCTAATCTGACATGTGTCAAATTATGTGGTAATAACTTTGGAATGCTTTTACTTATCCAAGTGATTCTGAGAGTGTTTAGTGTTTTCTCGTGACACATTGTACTTTATGTTAGTGGAAAAATGTGATCAATAAATTCAGTACTTATTTGTGAAAAACACCAAAATTCTTGTCCTACTAATGCCGGTAGTAGGACGAGAAGAAGAGGTAACTAGAAAAAAAGACAAAAGCAAGAAAGACGACTGGTGCGTATAGCACATCAACTGTGGGGAGGCTGAGGGCACAGATGAGATAGATAAAAATGCTCATCTGGTGGAGTCGTTCTAGGGGCACAACGCCCTGGAATGTGTATCTGTGATGAAGTTAGAAGACTGCTGCTGATGATCCGCTCCAGAGCCTCCAAGGCTCCATTGGTAAATTTGATGCAAAAGGGCTAAAAATATTGGATATTTGTGTTTTCAGCGCTGTCCTGGGTATCCATGTGTGATAGTTACCTTTCCAGGTGGAGTAGAGGTTCCCTCAGAGGGAGATTATTTTTTCAAATATTGATGCAAAGCAAAGTATAATATTCTACATGTGTTTATTTAATCATTAGCAGCTACACGTTTCAAGATCCAACGATCCCTTCCTCAGGCTGACAAAAAACATAATAAAAGCTGTGGCAACAGCACAGTTTTATAAAAGCAAATAAACCGCCAAATTAAGTGGGTGACAAGGGTTAACTTGTTAGTGACCGCCAATATGCATTTTCACGGAGGCCACTAATAGGCTTTATTCCGATGCATAAGCATTTTTACGGCGCTACATCGGAATAAATAAATAGAGCAGGGAGCTGTTAAATCTCACTGGTCTTAGATACCAGAGGTAGCAGGGAGCAGCCCTGCTCGAAATGGCGAGATCGATCAGTATCGATTGCGCTAATTTAACCCGTCAGATGCAGTGCTCAATAGCGAGTGCCGCATCTAAGAGGTTTTGAAGGGAGGGGGATCCTACTCACACCCCACCGGCATCCTGCAATAAAATTGCAGGGTGTCAGTGTCTTCTATGGCAGCCGGGGGCCTAATAAAGGCCCCCAGGTCTGCAACTAGTTATGCCTGCTAGGTCATGCCAGAGTTACATATATGTATTGCCGCTTACGTAATGACCACAATTATAAAGTTATTTAAAATTATAAAACAATAAACAATGCAAGAATTGCTGTTTTCTGTGAAATCTGCCTTTAACCCTTTTACGACCGATGACGAAAATGAACGTCCTGGTCGGCTGCTACATCGCGCATCATGACGTTCATTTTCGTCAGTATTTCAAACTGTCTGTAATGATGGGGGTCTAGGGAAACGGACAAGTGAGCCATAATCTACCCGCCACTCTGTCCCTGCCTACTTGCAACGACCCGCCCTAGGTGACGGGATACAACTGGGCGGCGGTCCCTACGCTCAGTAAGTGTACGAGACAAACAGACAAGGGTACACAAAGCAAAGGGAAATGGGGCGGTTGCCCACGGCAACACCGTGAGCAACAAGAGTGGTGAACGAGCCGAGTCAAACCAGGAGTGAACGAGGTACCAAACGCAGAGCAGGAGAGTAGTCAGTAAGCCAGGGTCAGTATGGAGCAGGATCAAATAGTAGAAGCTGTAGCTGGGCCAGGAAACCACACGAGAAGAATCACAATCAAAGGAGGAACAGGAAAGGCAGGATATAAGGCAGGACGAAGGCTCCTCCGCCGAAACGCGCGTCGGGTGTGACGCCAGACAGCTGGATAGCACACTATGGGTAAGGTTCTAAACATTTATTTACATGCCTTCTCCCACACTGAGGTGTGGTTTGGTTAGGCATTTTTTTACTCCTTATGTTTACAACCATGCATTATGTTTAAAGACCCCATATATCTATTCAGATTGGTTCATCCAGTCCCCTTTGGTGCTATCCTACAGAGTATTACACTCCTATATCTACACATTGCTGTTTATATTTTCTGTCTGGCTTCCAATTTTTCCACACTGTGGTAGTCATCCTTGATTTTAACATGTGAATTGTTTTTCATGTTTTATGTTTTGTATCAATAAAAGTTATTTTTTATTAGACAAAGCTGTGTATTGACTCCATTTTTTTAGGTTGTTGTTCTAGATATTCTAGGAGTCATAGCTAATTGTACATATAGTCATAGGCACTATTGTATGCCCCTCTTTTCCTCACTATACATGATACCACTTATGGATATAATTTAGGGGAATTCAGGTTGTCCTCCACCTTGGTTGTGTAAATTCCTTGAGAGGTGTAGTTTCCAAAATGGGGTCACTTTTGGGGTGTTTCCACTGTTTTAGGCCTCATTCACACGGCAGGGTTTCCCGGCCGGGTGCCGGCCGTTCATAAATCGGCCGGAACCCGGCTGCATTAGGAATGATAGACCCCTAATGGGGCTATTCACACGACCGATTTTTTGACGGCCGGGAAATCCGGCCGTCAAAAAATAGGACATGCTCTATCTTTGCCCGGGCACCCGGCCGCCCGGCTCCCATAGAAGTCTATGGGGCCGGGTATTACACGGCCATCACCGGAATGTGTTCCGAGTGATGGCCGGGTTTTCCGGAGCTTGCGCTCTATCTCCTCCTCCTCACAGCGCAGAGTGCATGTGAGGAGGAGGAGTTGATGCCATTCTGACGAATGGCATCGCTGTACACTGTGTTGCAGGGCCGGGGTGTACAGCAGGTGGAGGGAGCGCTGCGCTGGCTCCCTTCCCCTGCTTGTTAAAAGCACCCTGGCTCGGCGACACCTTCGATGGCGCCGCTAGTAGCAGCAGCTGCTGCTGCTGCGGCTGCTACTACTGCAGCGACGCCACTATAGCAGAGCAGGGAGGTATCTCCCCGCTCTGCTATGTGCTAGCCGCACTTTAGCTCCTTAAAGGAGCGGAATCCCCGTGTTTTCGGGGATTCCGCTCCTGGACAGAGCGCTTGATGTCTCTGTCCATATCTGGGCAGTGACATCAGGGGAAACTCCTGAAGCGGAATCCCCGAACACATGGGGATTCCCCTTCAGGAGCTGCCGCTGATGTCACTGTCCGGATCTGCCCGGCCCGGCACGGATGCATAACTTTATGCAAACCGGCCGGGCAGAATGGCCGATTTTACCGGCCGGCACTCGGGCTCGGGAACGACCCGGTCGTGTGAATCCCGCCTTAGTCTCTCTAGGGCGTTTGCAAATGCGACATTGCCCCGAAAACGATTACAGCAAAATCTGAAATCCAAATGGCGCTCCTTCCCTGCTGAGCGCTGCTGTGGGTCCAAACAGAAGTTTATTACCACATATGGGGTATTCTTGTAATCAGGAAACATTGCTTTACAAATGTTGGGGTGCATTTTCTTCGTTATTCCTTGTAAATATTAAAAATGTCTATGTTGTTTCAGAAAAAAAGTAGATTTTAATTTTTACAGACTAATTCCAATATATTTAGTGAAAAACCTGTGTGGTAAAAATGCTAACTATACCCCTAGATAAATACCTTAAGGGGTCTAGTTTTCTAAATGGGGTCGTTTATGGGGAGTTTTTACCGTTCTGGCAGGTCAAAGCCTCTCTAAAAATGTAGAAGAAAGAGGGTGATAGATTTCATGTTCGCTTTACAAAGAAATCGGTCTTCAAACTGATACTTTTATGAAAAAAGTGAAATTATTATTTTTTTCACCTGCTATGCATTAAATTTAGCAAAAAAATGTGGGGTCAAAATACTTCCTATACCCCTAAATAAATACCTTAAGGGGTCTAGTTTTCTAAATGGGGTCGTTTATGGGGAGTTTCCATCATTCTGAGACCTATGAGCCTCTGAAAACCTGGCTTGGTGCAGGAAAACAAAATGTACTTCAAAATTTATAAAATTATTATTCAATTTGTAAGTCCTCTAAATTGCTGAAAATGTATTTTATTTTTTTAAAGTGCTGCCAAAATAGAGTAAAGAGATAGAGATATATATTTAATTAAAAAAAATTGTACAGTATGTGTGTACATATGTGACATATTGCAGTTAAAAATAGGGAAAAATGTTAATTTTTACAAAATTTCTTCCATTTTTCTATGTTTTCATTAATTTCCATAAATCGTATCAGTCTACTTTTACCACTAAAATAAAGTACAACATGTGATGAAAAAACAATGTCAGAATTACTTGGATATTCAAAACTTTCACAGAGTTATTCTCTGATAAAGTCAGACATACCAGATTTGACAAATCTGGCTTGATCATTAAGGTGCAAACAGGCCCGGTCATTAAGGGGTTAAAAATATGATAAACAGTGATCAAAGAGTTGCATGTAATCCAAAATGGTACCAATAAAAACTACAAGTCATCCCGCAAAAAAAAAAAAAAAAAAGCCTTCAAACAACTGCAACGACAGAAAAATAAAAAAACGATGGCTCTTCAAATACGGAGACACAAAAACAAATAATTTTGAAAATAAGTGTTTTTACTGTGTAAAAGTCATAAAACATATAAATCGATATGAATTTGGTATTGTTGCAATCGTAAACACCCGCTCAATAAAATTATAGTTTTATTTATAGCACACAGTAAACGGGGTAAATTTAGGACGCAAAAAGGAGTGGTGAAATTGCTGCATTTTTCTATTCCCCCAAATTTTTTTAATAAAAGTTAATCAAATTATATGTACTCAAAAATGGTGCCATTAAAAATACAAGTCCTTATACAGCTATATTGACGCAAAAGTAAAAAAGTTATAGCCCTTTGAATGAGACGATGGAAAATCGTAAAAAATAGCTTGGTCATTAAGGCCTAAAATGGGCTGATGACTAAGGGGTTAAAAGGTCATTTTGTGGCACAGTAAATATACATATCATGGTGAAAATGTTGCTGACGGACCGCTAGGAGCCACTGCGGAACTAGGAGTCCTAGAGTAGCGGTTCAAGACCACAGGCTTCATCAGGGAGACGTGAAAGGAGTTTGGGATCTTGATGGTGGGAGGCAGCCGAATCTTTTAAGAGACAGGATTTATCTGCAGCAGAATCTCGAAGGGTCCGAGGTGCGTGGGAGCAAACTTGCAAGATGGCACCCTCAGCCGGATATTCATGGAAGACAGCCAGACCTTAGTGCCTGGAAGAAACTGGGGAGGTTCTCGTCTTCTTGTGTCTGTCTTTCTCTTCATGCGGTCGACCGCCAGCAGAATAGAAGATTGGGTCTGCTGCCATATCTGCAGAAAGTCCCTGAAAGTAGAGTCAGCTGCAGGCACCGGGGACATAGTGAAAACAGGAAGAGGTATTCGTGGATGTTGGCCGTAGACAATAAAGAATGGGCTGGAGGTGGTGGACTCATTAGTATGGTTGTTGTAGGAGAACTCAGCCCAAGGAAGCAGCTGCACCCAGTCGTCATGCTGCCTGGAGATAAAGTGCCGCAAATAGTTCTCCATAATCTGATTAACCCTCTCGACTTGACCATCGACTTGACAACCCCGGTAGTTTTTATGCCAGGCCATACATGTGTGATGATCCCTTCCACCCAGGTCTCTGAATGCCCCATAGGCCCAACCAGCGTAGGAGAAGTTGGTCAGACCGGGCCAACTGATGGAGGTTACCACCCGTTTGTAAACCTCTGTATTTTTTTCTATTTTTTTTTTGTTGTTGTCAATTTTAGAGGTTTTAACTGCATCTCTGGAGACACCGGGTTGATCTTTTGCATCTCCAGAGGTGCAGGCTTAATTTTAATTTTTTTCATCTCCTGAGGTGCTAGATCCTTGTTTTGTGGATCTCTACAGGTGTAAAGGCACTTTACACACTCTGTGTGGTTAAAAATAAAAACACTGATTCATTACTGATGTGATACCCTCACAGCAGTGTTCTCTGCCCTCACATGGAATTTGGGGGCATACTCACATTTTTTATTTTAAAAATTCCATTAGGTTTAATCTATTACCCTCCAGTTGTTTCACAAGAAGACAAAACATGTTGAACTTTTGGAATGGCAAGATTTTTGTTTATGGTTTATGAATGGAGCAGAAGGCGGCTGTCGTGTAGTTTGGGACTTGAGGAAAGACACTTACAAGAAGGGTGTGGAAAACAGACAGCATGGAGTCAGACTAGGAATGTCTTCCTCCATTCTGACTATAACAGTAAGGAACAGCTAAAAGATGAAAATGAGAGGGACGACCTTGTTAATGCAGGTGTCAGCCCTAGTGACAAACTGAATGGCTTCTTCTAATGGTCTGAACAAGTGACAAGAATCTCTGATGAGACACAAATGTCTGAACTACAGATATCCATTCCCTACTTTACTGCATGAGGTAGATGTTTGTAGCTGACTGCTGCTCCTACAACCTGGAGCATATAAAGAGAATGGAGTGGGACATCACACAAAAGACAATGATGAGGAAGCCCTTTCTGTTCTGCCGCTGCAGGTCTAGGAGAGAATTTTTGGTTGTATAGGACCTGTTAAAATAGGAGCCTACCCTACTGAACACTGACAACACATTTTCTATGCCAAATGCAGAACACCCTTGAAAACAGCTGCACCAACAGATTGAGCATGTGAGAAAAGCAAGGATAGAACTGAAGGATAAAGTGGGGAAAAGCAGATAACTAGGAGAACATGTAAAAGAGGAGAGAAAACCCACTGGTAATGGAGTGGAGACAAAAATATTCATAAAGCTTTATGATCTGATGGAGGGGGGCTTTCCAAAATCTGCTATGGACCCCCCCTATATTTACTTGTGTTACACCCTTGTGACCACAGCAGGTCCATACTTTTCATGGAACCCATGGGTGGTTTAGGGGAACTAGCAGAAAGGATCTGTGTTGAAGGAGAACTCTTATGGGGATGGCGGAGAAGCCTACAAATACAGAAGAGGTGTTGGAAGAACTCAACCACTGCGGAAGTCCAACTATGAACTGGTTGTGGCAGGGAGTATGCAACGGTATGATCACCATGCGGCTCACTGAGGTGCCACCCTCTACCACATGGCTTCTCTCAGTTGTAACTGAGGGACTAGGTTGCACCACACACACTGCAGGTTATGCCACCATAACCATGGCACCTCCATGGGTCCTAATCGTTGCATACCACTACCTTTCATGGTCAGTTTGGACACTTGGCGACAACTGGTTTCCGACCAGTTTATTTATCGTATTTCACTAACAACCAAGCGGCGGTACAGAGATACTGGGCAGTCCAGAGTATCACAAGCGTCCACAAACAGTCACATGTTGTGATAATGTGCTGCCTCTTTAAGGACCGGGCCTTAAAAACAACTGTAAATAGTGCAAATAAATGCAATGCATCTAGACAATCTTTAGGGGGTTGCATGGATACAGGCAATTGACACAGTAATACAGATCAATATTCTTAACTGTGAAGAGGGATAAAGGGGAGTCACAGCTCAGCCCAATATTGCATTTTCAATACATTCTCTCACTTTAGTCTCACGCTCTCTTTCCCTCGAACACTCCTTGCTCTGATCCAGTGTTGCACTCTCTTGACCTGCAGTCATGAGTCCTGACAGACAATCCCTGGAGAGTCCATTAGAGCTTTTGGGGTACAGGGTATATCTGCAGCCAAAGCGTTTGTCTCTCTCACAGAAGGTCCTTCTGTCCACTTTATTTAGCGCTCATGACACTAATGCCGCCCCTTCTTTCCCCTTCCCCTCTTATGCCTCTCTCCTCCTCTAGCGTCACACCAATCAGCCTGATTGATGCGCTGAAGTGGTGGCTCACAGCAATTTCACCAAGCGGGTGGGGGTCGATGGACCCTTGCTCTCCAGATAGGTGCGGGTCCCAACTCCTATGGAAAGACCACAAGAATCTGAGATAGGAATACTTGTTTCTCAGCATAGGTCCACGGAATCAGCTTTATTCATGATCCCACCTATGCTCCAGCTTCTATACAAGCGTTTATAGAGAGAAAAATGTATCAACACAGAATTGTGAACCGATTTAGAATGAAAAAAATAATAATTTGTTCAAGGATAGCCATTCATTTAATTGTTTTGTAGTTGACAACAAAACATTGTGATTTATTGCACATTATATGTATATACAGTTTTAAATACCCTGTAAGTATGAGTGTATTGAGGAGGACTACAATAAAAAAAGGTAATGAGTAATGTGGGTGTTGTCATATTATCTGCTGCCATGTACTGTAATAGATATTTAGGTCCATCAAAGTTTATCAAGTTAGACATTTATGAAGTGTTTCTTGTACAGATTTCTTAATATCTTTGTTTCTCAGACTGTATATAATGGGGTTTATGAAAGGAGTAAATACAGTATATAGCAGAGATAGGATCTTACTGATGGTCGATGATTCTCCTTTTGTTGGAAAAACATAAACTGTGAACAAAGTCCATTAAAATATGGAGACCACAATGAGGTGGGAGCTACAGGTGGAGAAGGCTTTCTGTCTACCAGCGCTGGAGGGAATCCTTAAGATGTTGACGATAATATTAGTATAAAATTTTATAATTATTAGTGTAGGAACAATTACTAAAGTAACGCTCAGTAAATATATCTCTAGTTGAACAATGAAGGTATCAGAACAGGCAATGTCTAGTAAGGGAAGAAGATCACAGAAGAAATGGTCAATCATATTTGGTCCACAGAAGACCAGCTTTGATGGTGATATGGTGACAATAGTAGAAACCAAAAAACACAAAACCCATATCTCAACAATCACACAATATCAATGTGTCATTATAGAAGTATAACGGAGGGGATTACAGATGGCCACATATCTGTCATAGGACATCACTGTGAGGAGAAGACATTCTAATACTTCCGAGGCACAGAAAAAATAAAACTGAGTGATGCAGCCAATAAAAGTAATGGTTCCTCCGTTTATGAGTAGAATATGGAGCATGTTGGGGACAATATTTGTGGGTAGTAAGATGTCACTGATGGACAGTTGTGATATGAAGAAGTACATTGGAGTCTGGAGGTTCTTGCTGATGGACACCAGTAATATTATCACGAGATTGCCATATATTGTTGCACAAAAAAAAGGAGAAACAGAAGGAATAGCACATTTCTTAAAAGTTGACTGCCTTGAAATCCTAAAAGGTAAAACCCTGTGACCACAGTCAGATTTCTCTGCAAGCAGAAGGAGAAAGTATAGAAAACATAAGTAGACCTCAAGTTACATCAAGCCATGTTGTATTTTACTCAAGGTTAGAATAGGACCGGTGGGGTTGCCGGGGTCCACGGGATATGCAAGTGTTACCCATATAAACCTCTATCTCTCCCGTACAAGTATTTATGAAATATTCTGAGCACAACTAAATTCATATTAAGAACCTTAAATTTTCCTATATAAGAAGGTAAAAATGAATAACTTAGGATAGGCCATCAATATGAGATTGGTGGGGTTCCGACTCTCGGAATTAACTCCCCGCCGATCAGCTACCTGAAAGAGCCATGACACTGACACGACGCAGGAAAAAATTGCAGTGTAGTAACGGGCATCGGCGCCAGGCTCAGGAGCATAAGGAACGGAGTCAGGTGAGTTTGATCAAGGAGATCTTTAATTCAAAGGACGACGCGTTTAACTGACCTGAAGAAGGGACCAGTCCGGTCCAGATGCCCGTTACTACACTCGTTTTTCTTATACATACCTTGTCCCAGGTACTAAGGATTTAGCACCGTGGGACCACAGTGGGTGGCAGCCGGCAACCTATACCTCTCCACTTCACAAATAGTCTCGGAGGAGCGCCGCCAATTCCTCACCTTTTTCCGCTGTACAACTCATGACACTCATACAGCGCTCTTCATCCTAAAGATAGGTCATCAATTTTAAAAACCCAGATAATCCCTTTAACCTCTAATTTCTCAGTAGAAATAGAAAGGAGATATGTATTCAATATCGAAAACACCACGGAGAAGACCCAATGTCAAATTTCACAATGTCCTTTCTGATTTACTCGGCTATGAATTGGAGTCATGTAGATTGTTCAACTGAAACTTTCCCTGTTTTTCTTGACTTGCCCAAATAGATAGTCAGGCCACCATGCTGAAAACATTGACCGGGCCATCAATAGACTATCGCTCAGCAAGGAAGAGAGTAATTTTAATAACAATCATGAACAGACATAAAGCTATAGCAAAAAATACTGTACTGTTTTTGTTAAACTGTAAAAGAATCCTTTCATTGATCTTGAGATAAGGAGATACCGAGCTTCATTTTCTCATCTAGTTGAACATGTTAAAAAGTAAGGACACCCCACGTAATTTTTTTTATTTTTATAGCATATGTGGACATATAAATATTTAACCTTGAGTGAAGCTTAGAGGGTGAGCCACCGGTGAGGGCATATATTTTTGCCTACCCATCTGTTCTGAGTAAGGGTTGGGGTACAGTGATGGATATTTTACTGGGGGGGGCTGATGTTCACTTTACTTGGGGAGCTGATGTTTACTTTACTAGTGGGGCTGATGGTAACTTTACTGGGGGGCTGATGGTAACTTTACTGGGGGGGCTGATGTTTACTTTACTAGTGGGGCTGATGTTAACTTTTCTGGGGGGGGGCTGATGGTAACTTTACTGTGGGGGCTGATGGTAACTTTACTGGGGGAGCTGATGTTCACTTTACTGGGGGAGCTGATGTTCACTTTACTGGGGGAGCTGATGTTCACTTTACTGGGGGAGCTGATGTTCACTTTACTGGGGGGGCTGATGTTCACTTTACTAGTGGGGCTGATGGTAACTTTACTGGTGACTCTGATGGTAACTTTACTGGGGGGCTGAGGGTCACTTTACTGGGGGGGCTGATCATCATTTTACTCGGAGGGGGGGGGCTGATGTACATTTCCTCATTGCTGAAAGTATTTTGTTTGGGGCTGTGGTGTAATGTAAATGTGTAGCAAAGTATAAAGTGCATCTTATTTTTCAGACCAAGCTTGCTGACCAACCTCCAGTAAATCCGCCATAAATTTCTGTCACCCACCACAAACATCTGTCCATGTGACACCTCAGCTGCAAAGGACCTGTCTCCAGGGCTCATAAGGGTCAGTTTACACTGCATTTTTGGCCCTTATTTTGATGTAGAAACAGCCTTGGAATCAGCGCCAAGAATCACCTCAAAACACCATCCTTTGATTTCAATGGGATGCAGAGGCATTGTTTTTCCCGAGGGGCTTTTGGCCACTCGAAGAAAATAAAAATGGCAGGCTGTTTCTTCAAGCGGTTTCCATCTCCGACCTTCCATTCAAATCAATAGGAGGCAGAAAAACCTGCATCGCTCGTTTGGAGCGTTTCTTGCCTGTGGTTTTTGCATTAGCTTCAAAAGTGTCAAACAACGCTGGCAATAAAAACTCGGCAGGAATTTTGAGGCCAATTTTTTATGCCTTATAAAAAGCGGCGTGTGAACTTACCCTAAGAGTGTATTGTTTGTATTTAGTAATTTTTTTATCTTTTAGTAAACAATTTTTGGTAGGGGTGCCCTAAAGAAAAAAAAAATTTACATGGGTGCCTCAAGCCTGAAAAGGTTTGGAAACTCTGGTCTAGATCCACAGAGCTCTCTGAGGCCTTCACAAAGAAGGTTCTAGATGGTGATGAGTCCGGAGATGGATCTATAAAGATACAAAATAATTGTCATCAATCATCAACAACTGGGGAAGATATCGAAGAACTGACGACTTGCTAAGACCAGGTAATTTCTAGTAAGTTCAACTCAAGAGCAGCAAACAAGATGCTGAAAGAAGACTCAAAAAATGTTTTTATTAAAATAATCACATTTATTCTTTATTTTTCATGTGCATATTTTTAATTATTAAATATAATTGTTATTTTATTAAACGTTATATGTTTATCTTTATGTCTCACAAGGGGACTCTTATTTTAAATTGTAAATTTTGTATTATAATGCATTTATATTGCGATGTATTTTAATGCATTTAGTGCCTGTGCATATAAAACACCCAGGCATTTGTTAGGGCATACCTCAAGGTGTTCCCTTTGGCCCCATGCCCACTTCAGTTATTTTCTTCAGGGTGATATCCTTTTTTTAAACTGATAGCACCCTGCCAAATTCATTTCTATGGCGCCATGCACTCTTCCATTGTTTTGACGATTCCGTTCATCCGTTCTGTCAAAAGTAGTGCATGTCATTCTTTTGTCCGTCATTCAGTGACCGTGGGGCCCGTTGAAGTCTATGGGTCTGTCAAAAAAACGGACGACACACGGAAGGCATCCGTTTTTCACGGATCTGTTGCTAAGCAAAGGCAGCGCGTGCCAAAGTTCCCTGCATTCAACACACAAGATGGATTTTAATGGACCATTTAAAACGGAAGACAAACGGAAGACAAACGTCCATTTAAAACAGAACAACAGAACGGACGCGGAGTGACAATGGAATCCACACGGATGTCACAATGGACACACGGATCCATTTTAAACGGACGTGAAAACATTGAAGGATGTGTGCATGAGGCCTAAGGAACTATGTCAGGGCAGCCCTAAGGGCCTTTGTTAACCCCAGGTATTTTCTTTAAAACTGTCAGCCCTGCCGATTGCTATTTCCAGGGCTAACAAACAGGGAACAAAGAAAGTCCCCCTCCCCTGTTATCTGCTCCAATCGCTAGTGATCATGGTATTACAAGGGATATATACGTCCAGGATCAGAGTTTCTCAAATATGGCTATAAATGTGACGTGCAGTAATGAAAATCTACCGTATATATGTTTATTTATGACAAAAATTACTATCCATTGCTATTCATAAGTATATACAGTAAAGGAAATAAGTATTTGATCCCTTGCTGATTTTGTAAGTTTGCCCACTGTCAAAGACATGAACAGTCTAGAATTTTTAGGCTAGGTTAATTTTACCAGTGAGAGATAGATTATATTTAAAAAAAAACTGAAAATCACATTGTCAAAATTATATATATTTATTTGCATTGTGCACAGAGAAATAAGTATTTGATCCCTTTGGCAAACAAAACTTAATACTTGGTGGCAAAACCCTTGTTGGCAAGCACAGCAGTCAGACGTTTTTTGTAGTTGATGATGAGGTTTGCACACATGTTAGATGGAATTTTGGCCCACTCCTCTTTGCAGATCATCTGTAAATCACTAAGATTTTGAGGCTGTCGCTTGGCAACTCGGATCTTCAGCTCCCTCCATACGTTTTTGATGGGATTAAGGTCTGGAGACTGGCTAGGCCACTCCATGACCCTAATGTGCTTCTTTTTGAGCCACTCCTTTGTTGCCTTGGCTGTATGTTTCGGGTCATTGTCGTGCTGGAAGACCCAGTCACGAGCCATTTTTAATGTCCTGGTGGAGGGAAGGAGGTTGTCACTCAGGATTTGACGGTACATGGCTCCATCCATTCTCCCATTGATGCGGTGAAGTAGTCCTGTGCCCTTAGCATAGAAACACCCCCAAAACATAATGTTTCCATCTCCATGCTTGACAGTGGGGACGGTGTTCTTTGGGTCATAGGCAGCATTTCTCTTCCTCCAAACACGGCGAGTTGAGTTAATGCCAAAGAGCTCAATTTTAGTCTCATCTGACCACAGCACCTTCTCCCAATCACTCTCAGAATCATCCAGATGTTCATTTGCAAACTTCAGACGGGCCTGTACATGTGCCTTCTTGAGCAGGGGGACCTTGCGGGCACTGCAGGATTTTAATCCATTACAGCGTAATGTGTTACCAATGGTTTTCTTGGTGACTGTGGACCCAGCTGCCTTGAGATCATTAACAAGTTCCCCCCGTGTAGTTTTCGGCTGAGCTCTCATCTTCCTCAGGATCAAGGATACCCTACGAGGTGAGATTTTGCATGGAGCCCCAGATCGATGTCGATTGACAGTCTTTTTGTATGTCTTCCATTTTCTTACTATTGCACCAACAGTTGTCTCCTTCTCACCCAGCGTCTTACCTTTGGTTTTGTAGCCCATTCCAGCCTTGTGCAGGTCTATAATCTTGTCCCTGACATCCTTAGAAAGCTCTTTGGTCTTGCCCATGTTGTAGAGGTTAGAGTCAGACTGATTAATTGAGTCTGTGGACAGGAGTCTTTTATACAAGTGACCATGTAAGACCGCTGTCTTTAATGCAGGCACCAAGTTGATTTGGAGCGTGTAACTGGTCTGGAGGAGGCTGAACTCTTAATGGTCGGTAGGGGATCAAATACTTATTTCTCTGTGCACAATGCAAATAAATATATATAATTTTGACTATGTGATTTTCTTTTTTTTTTTTTATATATAATCTATCTCTCACTGGTAAAATTAACCTAGCCTAAAAATTCTAGACTGTTCATTACTTTGACAGTGGGCAAACGTACAAAATCAGCAAGGGATCAAATACTTATTTGCTTCACTGTATATATATATATATATATATATATATATATATATATATATATATATATATACAAACACACAAAAATGCAGTAGGGTGGCACTGTGCAAAGGATTTCAAACCCCAGTAGAGTGCCCAGGTTGACCTCCGGGCCTGGATCGTAACAGAATATAGCAAAGAGGGAGCCGAACTGCAAATGTTGGCTTAATAAAAATATTACATTTATTCACCCACAGTGGAGAGGCAACATTTCCACTCTACCGTAGCCTTTTTTTGAGCCCTTTAAAATGACTCTATGGTAGAAACGTTACCAGTTCACTGTGGGTGACTGAATGTAATATTTGGATTAAGCCAACATTTGCAGTGCCGCTCTTTCTTTGCTATATATATATATATATATATATATATATATATATATATATATATATATATAGACTAAATATATTCTTCACAATCAAACTAATTCTTGGGGTTTCTGAGAGTTGTCACTCCGAGCTGGCGACATTGGTTATAAAGACCCTTGTTTTCTTATCCACATTATAATCACATAATGCTGTGTTATCCAGTAATGATTTGCAGCCTAAGGATCTACATATGTCATTCACACCATACTGTATATGCTATATAATATGTACTGTGATGTCATAGTTGAACATGAAGTACTGAAGCTTTTTATAAGGTTATTTTAACATAGAACCTACACTGAAGTTTCATATCTTATAATTGCCTTTTGAAGTGTAGGTCTCGATTGGACAACTGCAAGATCTTTCATTGAAGACTCCCATCAAAAACACTAACAGTCCATCAAATCCTCCTCAACTCCATTGATAAAGTCTCCAACATCTCCTCTAGATTCTCCACCATGTCCCCTGTAGCTCTTCCACCATGACCACTGTAGATCTTCAAAACCTCTCCTCTAGCTCATCCACATCCTCTTCTCCAGCTCATCCACCACCTCCATGCTCTTGCTGTACCTTCTTTATTGACTACTAAGTGCCAAGTAAATACAAGTCAAAGTTCTAACATTAACATACAAAGCTCTTAAGAACCTTAGGGCTCTTTTGCACAGGCCAATTACTAGGCAAACAAGCGTTCACAGAATGCTTGTTCCCGATCTTTGCCCTGGGCAACAATCAGACGATGAATGAGCAAATGGTAGTTTATCGGCTGATCGTATCGTTTCTACTGCCTTTAATATTATAGTTGTCGGCAGCACAACTCCCTGTGTGAACTGAAGTTTCAGCCTATAATTGGCTTTTAAAGTGTAGGTCTCAATAGGACAACTGCAAATACTTTTTATTGAAGACTGCCATCAAGCTAACTAATATTCCTTCAATAAATCCTCAACTCCATTGTGGGACTTACCAACACCACCTCTCCTATACACCCCCCATAACCTCTCCTCTAGTTTATCCACCACATCCTTGCTCTGTCGGTGCCTCCATTGACTACTTCATGGCAAGTAAATGCAAGTCAAAGTTATAAAAATAACACCCAGATTTCTTTACAACATCTCTCTCTCTCTCTCCCCTCATCTCTAGATATTAATGAAATTTCAACCTTTGTCCTACATGTGACCTACTGTTCTCCTCTTCCCAAATATTTTGCCTCTCATTCTCAAAAATGTATTGATACGGGAAACAAAACAATCCCCTACCCTTCAGCATTTAAAATAAACCGAAAAATATAGTAAAAATTTGTAAAGAAATAATAAAAAAAAATAAACCTTAAATCCACCTGTTCTGTCAAGCATATCATTTGATCACTATTTTGTTTTTCATAATATATATATATATATATATATATATATATAGAAAGAAATCCCGCAGCACTCCGGTATAGCAAATAAAGGTGATTTATTTCAAACAGCAAAACAGGATGCAACGTTTCTGTCCAAACTTAGGACCTTTTTCAAGCATGGTGCTACATTGATAACAGTGATATAAATAGCATGTGCATCATTTACATAATGAACCATCAATATAGTGTTGTACAAATCCACAAGAGTACATAATAAACTCAGTGCATGAAATGTGTTTGCAATTGTAAAGGATCTGCCAGGCACAGCTTCTGTGTCCACGCCCGTGGGTAATCAGTCTGCACCTGCTTCTATGTCTGTGAGACTGACTCCATCTTCCAACTCCCAGGATGGCAGGCTTAGGAGTGGGAGAGCCTATCACAGCCTGGCCAGACGGAGCTAGCTCCCGCCCTCTGTCTATTTATACCTGCCTTTCCTGTTCCTCCTTTGCTTGTAATTTTTCTCTGTTTGTTTCCTGGCCCTGCTGCAGCTTCTTGAACTACTGATCCTCTGCTTGTGATTGACCTTGGCTTTTCTGACCACTCTTCTGCTCTGTGTTTTTGTACCTCGCTCATCTCCTGGTTTGACTCGGCTCGTTCACCTCGCTTGTTGCTCACGGTGTTGCCGTGGGCAACTTCCCCATTTCCCTGGCTTCTTTGTACCCTTGTCTGTTTGTCTGTCGTGCACCTATTGAGTGGAAGGACCGTCGCCCAGTTGTACCCCGTCGCCTAGGGCGGGTCGTTGCAAGTAGGCAGGGACTGAGTGGCGGGTAGATTAGGGCTCACTTGTCTGTTTCCCTACCCCGACATTACAGCAATAGCAGTGTACATGTGATAAATACAAAACATAAAAAAACATATTCCAACATTAAATAAAAACATATATGCTTGATTACCATATAATGTTAATATTATATTGTTTGATTATTTAGTAATTAGGCATATATGTTTTTATTTAATGTTGGAATATGTTTTTTTATGTTATGTTCTTTCTATATACATTCATTATCCTTGGATCAGGATTACCTGCTGGGCACCGACATCCATTTTGGAATTTATCTTTGACAGCTGCTCTTTTCTATTATTATATATATATATATATATATATATATATATATATATATATATATATATATATATTCACCTCATGATAGCTGTATCACCAAGTAAAGTAAATGAGTCCCAACAAGTAAACCTTTGTAAATATTCCTGAAATGATTGGGATTCACCACAATGATTTTGTACTTACATCAGATATTTCCATTTTCCTTCCAAAACATTTCTTGAATGTTAAGAAGAATTTAGCTCTTTTTTTCGTTGAAATATTTTTAGCCCTTTCACTAAGAATTATATATCAATAAATAATGAAAAACCAATAAACCAATCCCATCAGAGAAATATTACAATGTGGCACAGAGGCTTCCCATGTAGTGATCTGGTGTGAGGTGATCGGGCACATGACCAGTACATATATAATGACACATAAAGTCAAGACAACTCTATGGAAAGTTTTTGCCATTTCGTCATTTTCCTCATGTCCCCTGAGTTCTAGCTCACTGAGGAGTAACATTTCTGATAATCAGTTAGGCTGGGTTCACACACACTATTTACGGACGTAATTTGGGCGTTTTAGCCCCGAATTACATCCAAAAATGCGGCTCAAAAGCGTCGGCAAACATCTGCCCATTCATTTGAATGGGTCTTGCGATGTTCTGTGCAGACGGTAATTTTTTTTACGCGCCGCTGTCAAAAGGCGGCGCGTGAAAAAGACGCCCGAGTCAAAGAAGTGCATGTCACTTCTTCAGACGTAAATGGACCCGTTTTCCATTGACTCCATGGAAAAACAGCTCCAATTACGTCCGTAATGGACGCAGCGAAAGATGCCTGCACATGTCATTACGGCTGAAATTACGGTGCTGTTTTCTCCTGAAAACAGCTCCGTAATTTCAGCCGTAACGGAGGCTGCTGTGTGAATCCTCATTAAAAAGTTCAACTTTACTGAAAGTATTTCATAAAGCAAAACAAGATGAAGTAAGTTAAGTTATACAATATAACAGTCAGAATCAGGCAGGCCAGACAAACATATAAAATACCCATCAGCCAAACCATCACGATCCACCAAAAAACATGCATGTATGGATAGTGCAGATAGACATGTTTACTGTCAAGGACATGATGAACTTACGCTCTGTTACTTGTGTCTCTTTTTCTTGGACCCTAAAGCAATTTAACGAATCTTATATAGGCCGTGTGCAATTTACACGGTTCTTGATGGCTATTAACCCCTTAATGACTAGGCCTTTTTGCGCGTTAATGACCAAGGATTATTTTTTGTTTTTTCACTGTCGCTTTCTAAGAGTCGTAACTTTTTTTATAATTTCGTCGACATAGCCGTATAAGGGCTTGTTTTTTGCGGGACCAGTTGTATTTTCCAATTGCGCCATTTTTGGGTGCATATAATATATTGATTAACTTTTAATAACTTAAAATAAGCAGATATTCCAGCATTGATTTTTGCGTTATAAATTTACGCCGTTCACTATGCGGCATAAATAACATGTTTCCTTGATTCTATGGGTCGGCACGATAACGGGGATACCAAATACGTAAAGGTTTTATGATTTCCTATGCTTGAAAAATAAAAACCCTTTAAGAAAAAAATTACTTGTTTTTGCGTCACTGCATTCCAAGGACCGTAACTTTTTTATTTTTCTGTCAATGTAGCCATATGTGGGCTTGTTTTTTGCAGGACAAGGTGTAGTTTACATTGGTAGTATTTTGGGGTACATGGGAGACTTATTGATAAACTATTATTTTTTATGGGGGGGAATGGGAGTAAAAAGGAATTTTGCTGTTGTTTTTTGAGTTTTTTTTTACGCCGTCTGAGGCAAAATCGCGTGAAGGTGCAAATAAGTGTAAAGCAGTGGCGTAACTTTAAGAATCGCAGCAGTTGCAGTAGTGACTGGTTGTCAAAGTCCAAGAGGCCCACAGGCCATCCACCACATCAGGCCATCCACCACATCAGGCCATTCAGGGCCTGGTACATGAGGTCCTCACGCTGACCAGCATCAGGACGTTGAGTGCAGCGCCGCATACAAGGTGCTGATGCTACGCAACATCAGGACATTGTGTGCTGCATCAAATACAACATCTTGACATGGGCCGGGGTCAGGACCTGTGCACAGTGAGTAGAGGGAAGTAAATACCTGTTTTTTGTTTGTTTTGCATTCCAATAATTGGGTTTGATTAAATTTGGATTCTAGTGTTGGGTCTGATTTTGTGATCTGATTTATAAGTCTGATCTGGGGTTTGATTAATTTTGGGGCCTGGGGTATGAATACATTTTTGGGGTCTAATCCGGGATCTTAATTAATTTAGGTGTCTGGTCTGGAGTCTGAATTATTTAGGAGTCTGATTAATTTAGGGGTCTTATCTAGGGTCTGAATTATTTTAGTGGTCTAAAGTTGTTGGGGTCCTTCCTGGGGTTTCAATGTCTCTTATGCCCCCATTCTGCATTTTCTACTTATGTAGCTGATAGTGTGTGTGGCACCTTTGTCCCAGAATGCACTGAACATTTATTTATCCGATAATTGTGCCCTCACCCTAACTTTCACATGGATCTGTTAAATGCTCAGGAAAAGGGACATTCAAAAGTTTGGGGCCCAGAACTTTATATGTATGCAGCTGATGTAAAGAATTCTCTCAATGAGCCAGGAGTCTGCCTATACAGGTGTGGGGGAATATATTTTTATTTCATAGTGGGCGGGGAAGCAGGACTCACAGGCTCTCTCTATGAGTGGGTGGGAAGCAGGACTCACAGGATTTCTCTATGAGTGGGCGGGGAAGCAGGACTCACAGGCTCACCTTGATCTGGTCTCCTCTTTGGATCAGATTCCGGTTCTCGTCATGAAGTATTTTATACCACACATCACAGGTCCTAAATGGATGCCGGGTTAAAGGTATTTGCTGATTTCTTTTGGATGACATTTTTCAGTTGTTTGATAATCCCACTCGTACTTATAATCTTCTATCTAGTTTATTTTATTAGTACCATAAATCAGACATCTTCTACACACAATAAACTTTCCGTATAAACCAGTTAATTTGCTCGATTTCCAGAAGTTCATGTTTAATTGTCCGGGGTTCTCAGAAACGTGGGGTTAGGATCATGTTCTCAATGTTGGTCAATCTGGAAAGGTGAATTATTTGTTGGAATGGGAAGGGAAGACGGGAGCATCTTTCTTTACTGAATATCAGATTAAGGCCTCTGAATGGTCGTTCAAGAATTCTAGGAGTGTCAACCATGTTAGTTAGATGGTATCTGACCCCTTCAAGGTTATTTCACATTAACACTTTTCAGCAAAATTATTAATGTGGAGGAGAATAGTATAATGTCATAATGTTGGGGGAGAATAGTTTGCCAGTGTCTGGTGTGGTGTGCAGGGCAGTCCGCCTGATCTACTAGTATAGGCGTCACTAATAGGCTGTAATCCGGCAAGATAGGCTACGCTGTGCAATCGGCACTTTTTTTTAAGCTATGGTTGTGTGCAGTGATAACACAGAGCAGACATGCTCCTCATGAATAGTGAGGAAATAATCCAGAAATATCCATCTAAAGTTGACTAAAAAAAAAAATACAGAGATTTACAAACGGATGGGAACCTCCATCGGTTGGCCCGGTCTGACTAACCTCTCCTACACTGGTTGGGCCTATGGGGCATTCAGAGACCTGGGTGGAAGGGATCATCGCACCTATATGGCCCAGCATAAAAAGTATCGGGGTTGACAGCAATAAATTATTTAGCACAGAGATTTGTTTGCTCAACACATTTGTCCACAATGCAGTTCGAAAAAAAGAGCTTGAAAAACTCAATTTCGGACAGCCCTGCTATCTAGACTTGGACCCCCGCGGCTGCAGTAAAGTCCGGAACTTGGGGGGTGTAGGAGGTTGGGGGCAACCAATTGGGTTCAGGTGCAGGTGTAACCTACACAGCCTCTAACAAGCAGTCTAGGGTTCAAGTGGCGAAAAAATTCTGAGCGCGCTAGAATGTGTTTTAGAGTCTATTTTACCTTTTGGGACCTAAAGTTTTGTATAGACGGACGCGGTTCAATTTTGACTTTCGCCATCACCACCGGTGGTGCAAAGTAAAAGTATTCCTGAAGAGGCCTCTACATAAAAATGGCAACGTCCAATCTAAGCCAAGGGTATTCTTCACATTGGGAGATGGGTGAACAGCCGAGAACCCATTACATCTCCTGTGCTTGGTCCCTGGGTGCAGTCCAGGGCACACAGACCATATATCAGTACTGCACAAGGCTGTTTTTGTAGAAACAAACACAAATAAAGGACAAGGCTCTCAGTAGGCCACGGAGTCTTTATCACATGGTGGAATTCCCTTATTTATTTATTTTATTACAAAATGAACATCTCCAAAACTAACAGTTGAATATCCCTGTGTTTTTTCACAGATCCATCTGAAAACAGATTTGACACCGTATTATCACACGAGAAAGCTATTTAAAGGCCCATGGCACATATAGCACCCAGAGTGCATTTCCTGACATGTTGTGGTAGTGACCCCAAAATGTGAGTCAGTCCCCCCAGTCTCCTGTGAGGGTTTGTAACACTTCTTTGTGTGTATCCCATAACAGGGCTTAGGAAGGGGTGTTAGGCATGAATGCAAGAGCTGTTTGGATGTGGATTTTTTCAATGACCGGTTTTTCGTGAAAATCCTCCGATGACTATAAAATAAGTGCCGTATCAATTTCACTGTGTTTTTTCACAGATCCATCTGAAAACAGATTTGACATGGTATAATCACATGAGAAATATATTTAAAGCCCCTGGGCACACAAAGCACCCAGAGTGCAAGTTTCCTGCGAGGGCTCAGAACACTGCTGTGAGTACCTCACCAGTAAGTACCTGTATGTGCTATTTTACTGTGAGCTCTATGTCAATCGCCAGAGATCCATGAGTGAACCTGGCAGTTAATAATAGAACTGCTGGTTTCAGTGCTTCAGAACTTTCATCCTGTAACCATCAACATCAATGTACTTTCTCTACCCCTCACTGTAAAGCCAATGTGCTTACATAACACCCAGAGTGCAATTTTGACATTTTGGGGCGGTCACCCCAAAAGTGAGTATGCCCCCCAAATTCCAGGTGAAGGCTCAGAAGACTGCTGAGAGTGTGCCACATCAGAAATGCATCAGTGTATGCAGTTTTGAATCACCTTTATGTGATATTTAACAATGAGCACTATGTGAATCACCGGAGATCCATGAGTGAACCTGGAAGTTAATAATAGAACTGCTCGCTCCAGTGCTTCAGGAATTTCATCCTGTGACCATCAACATCAATGTACTTTCTCTACCCCCTCACTGTAAAGGCATAGTGCTTACATAGCACCCAGAGTGCAATTTTGACATTTTGGGGTAGTCACCCCAAAAAGTGAGTATGCCCCCCAAATTCCATGTGAGGGCTCAGAACACTGTGAGTGTGCCACATCAGTAATGCATCAGTGTTTTTATTTTTAACCACACAGCGTGTGTAAAGTGCCATCTGGGCCATCAAGGCATCTGTGATGATCCACAAAACAGGATCTAGCATCTCTGGTGATGCAAAAAGATGAAGCCGGCATCACTGTAGATGCGAAAAGATCAACCTGTCATCTACAAAGATGCCATTAAAACCTCGAAATTTGTCTAAAAAAAACGGGAAAAAAAATACAGAGATTTACAAACGGGTGGGAAGCTCCATCGGTTGGCCCGTTCTGACCAACCTTTTCCTAGGCTGGTTGGGCCTATGGGGCATTCAGAGACCTGGGTGGAAGGGATCATTGCACCTTTATGGCCTGGCATAAAAACTACCGGAGTTGACAGCAATGGATTAAAAATAATTTTCTGACCAAGAAAGACATTTGTTAATTTCACCTCTACTTTGCGTTAAATTCCTGTGAAACACTTAAAGGGTTAATAAACTTTATAAAGCTGTTTTGAATACTTTGAGGGGTGTAGTTTCTAAAATGGGGTGTTTTATGGGGGTTTCTAATATATAGGCCCCTCAAATCCATTTCAGAACTGAACTGGTATCTAAAAAAGAGGCTTTTGAAATTGTATTCAAAATAGAAGAAATTGCTGTTTATGTTCTAAGCCTTGTAACATCCTAGAAACATCCTAGAAAAAGAACAGAATGTTCAAAAAATTATGCCAATCTAAATTAGATTTATGTGAAATGTGAACTAGTAACTATTTTGTGTGGTATAACCATCTGACTTACAAGCAGATTCATTTAAATTCAGAAAAATTCTATTTTTTTCCAAATTTTCTCTAAATTTTGCTGTTTTTTACAAATAAACACTGAATGTATCAACCTAATTTTACCCCTAACATAAAGCCCAATGTTTCACAAGAAAACAATCTCAGAATCACTTGGATCGATATAAGCATTCCAAAGTTAATAGCACATAGAGTGAAATATGTCAGATTTGCAAAATGGGCTCTGAAACTTAGTGACCGGCGTATTTTAGGCCACAATGACCAAGCTATTTTTTTTGTTTTTCTAGTGTCGAATTCAAAGAGCTATAACTTTTTTTATTTTTCCGTCGACATAGCTGTATGAGGACTTGTTTTTTGCGGGATTAGTTGTACTTTTTAATGGCACCATTTTAGGGTACATATAAGTTTTTGATTAACTTTTATTAACTGTTTTTAGGGGGGATTAGAAAAGAACCCTGAAATTCAACCATTGTTCTATGCGTTTTAAATTGGCGCTGTTCACTGTGCGGCGCAAATAATACATTTACGATTACGGTCATACCACATATGTAGAGTTTTTTTTATCTTTTACGTCTTTTGCACATTAAAAACACTTTTGAACTAAAATTATTGTTTTTGCATCGTCTCTTTCCGAGAGCCGTCATTTTTTTATTTTCCCGTCAATGTAGTGATATCAGGGCTTGTTTTTTGCAGTACGAGACGTAGTTTCGATTGGTACTGTTTTGGGGTACATGGAACTCATTGATTAATTTGTTATTATGACTTTTTTGGGGGCAATGGAAAAAAATATAAATTTTGCCATGGTTTTTTGCGTTGTTTTTTTACGGTGTTCATTTTGCGTTTTAAATTACATATTAACTTTATTTATTGAGTCATTACGGTCGCGGCGATACCATATATGTGTCATTTTATTTATTTTTTACACTTTTACTAAATAAAACAATTTTTTAATGAAAAAAAATGTTTATTTTTTTTTTTTACTGTCATTTTTATGAATAATTTTTATTTCACATTTATTACTTTTTTTTTTAGTCCCACTAGGGGGATTTACTATGTGATCTTCAGATCACTGCTATAATGCTTTGCTATACTTAGTATACCAGAGCATTATTGCCTGCCTCTGGCACGTCCTAATAGGCATATGTCTAGGGCAGACCTGGGGGCTTTTATCAGGCCCCCGACTGTCATGACACCCCATTGGAGGCCCGCGATGCATGGCTAACACCGCTTGTCAATGAGCCTTGAGGTCAGGGGTAGGCTGTGGGATGCTTTTTAGTGGTGTGCAAGAGCTCTGGAAGTCTTTAGTTGCTGGGCAATGCTCAGTAGTACTGTGGAGGAACCCTGAGGTTAAGCTTTGGCATTCTTGGTGGTGTTGTGGCTGAGCTTGGAGACCTATTGCAGGCTGTAGAATGATCTATAGTGTAATGGAGGAGGCCTGGGGTCAGGTGTAGGCTGTGGGATGCTTTTTAGTGGTGTGTAAGAGCCCTGGAAGTTTTAGGGGTGGCTGTGCAATGCTCATTAGTACTGTGGAGAAACCCAAAGGTCAGAGCTAAGCTTTGGCATGCTTGGCACTGTTGTTCGTGCACCTTGAGGCCTATTGAAGGCTGTATAATGCTCTATAGTGTAATGGAAGAGGCCTGGGGTTAGGGGTAGTCTGTGGGATACTTAGTGGTGTGTGAGACTCCTGGTAGCCTTTAGGTTTATATGCAATGCTCTCTAGTCATGTAGAGGAACCCCGAGGTTAGGGATGATTATTTGTACCCATTTTCATGAAAAGGGAAGGTGTTTTTCGGCTCGCTGCGTGGGCTACGTTTGTCTGGGTGACCTGATTTTTTAGGGTGTAGGTAAGAGTGTCAAAGGCTATGAGTATATAAAATGTTATGGCTTTCTGAAGATTTGTTTCTCAGATATTGTTTAGTTATTAGATATTGTTTCTTTATTGTAAATGACAGCTGCTCCGGAATCCAGATAGGCAGAGGAGGAGTGTGATGTATCTCCAGAGACAATGGTCACAGGAATAGATAATTTGGGAGAGGCTTTGATGTTTTGCGTCGTTCCACCTAGGGTTGTCTCTCCTTCCAAAACTAGGTGCTGGAGTTTCCCGGCTTTTGTGGACATTGGTGCACAAAATGGCCTATGAGGCCACAATACAGACACAAACCTAAAGAGCGTCTGCGCTGTTTCCACTGCTCGAACAATTTGTTTCTGTACAACTGCATAGGTTCTTCAGGTAGAACAACAGGGGGAGGCAATAGGTGTCTCTGGAACGAGGGTGCCAGCCTATGGAAACGTCCCTTCCACCGAACCTCCAGAGCACAAGGCTACCAGGGATCTCACACACCACTAAAAAGCATCCCACAGCATATACCTGGCCCCAGGGCTCGTTTACAAGAGTAGGGAACATCTTACAACCAGAAATGAGCCTCCAGGGTTCCCCCATTACATCCAACCTATACTCCGTCAATTCCTTTAAGTTGTATACTATGAATGGGCCTAGGAATGAACAAGACTATGGAGTATTTTACAACCAGTAATTAACCTCATTTACACCTAATTTACAGCTAACATTGACCTCAAGCAATACAACCATAACCCGACTAAACACTTAATATCTATGGTTTATTGAACTTCCAGAAAAAAAGCAATGCAGATTAAAAAGAAATATACATTTATTGAATAAATCCAAACATCCCAAAACCCAACAAATAAAAGTGCTATTATTCCCTAGGAGAAAGCCAAACAGAAACTTAGCGGCTGAGCGCTCACAGGGGGTCTCAGATGTTTAGATTGGTGGGAGTCCGAGCACTGACATGTTACTATGACATGTCAGAAGATTGTTAAACGTTTAGCTACCTTTTAGCTTTTATTTTGTGCTTTGTATTGATAATATTGTTAAGTTGTATTATATGTAAAGTTGGTTTATGCTGAGGTTAAATATGGTTTGATTAAAATGTTGCAGTTATCCCAAAATGTGAGTCAGCCCCCCCAAGTCTCCTGTGAGGGTACATATTTTATATAGCCCCTTTATTGTTGCAACCCGTACAATAAACTTAAAATATAATTTAAGGTGTTCAAAAATCATGAAAATAATTCAAGAAAATATGGCAGAAGCTATTTTTTTGCAAATTCTGCTTAAAAAATAGAATAATGAAAAGTAAATGCTAAATTCGATGTAGTCGGAAAATGATACAAAACAATATTACAACCCGAAATGCAAAAAACAAGACCTTCCAAAGCAACATCACTGCAAAAATGATAGCCCCGGGGTGAGAGCGGTGAAAGCGGTGAATGCCGGAGTGCGGTGAGTGCGGTGAAGCAAAGAAGAAACAGTATGCACAATGGACTGCAACCAGGTTGAAGAATTCAACTATTGTCAGGGTGACAACTGGCCATTTGTCATTTATA
The DNA here is from genome assembly GCF_050947455.1 of Rhinoderma darwinii. Lineage (NCBI taxonomy): Eukaryota > Metazoa > Chordata > Amphibia > Anura > Rhinodermatidae > Rhinoderma > Rhinoderma darwinii. The sequence goes on from NC_134689.1 coordinate 428,113,966, forward strand.
CAAACTCTCAGGCTCATATATATTTAGTGGGAAGGGGAACAGAATACTAATTGAGGTCATTGCATTTACATTTATGTGAAATCTAGGGAACCTTGTTGGAAACTTGGTTTGCATACCAGTGTCTATGAAATAGGGCTCTTTTATTTTACAATTGAAACTTTGTAGATCCTATGCCGCGGCTGGTGGGTAGAGGTTGGTTGGCAGCCCACAGGTAATATTGGACTCCTTTTTTGCTGGGGTCCCTGACAGCATAGAAGCTGACTTTTTGGTACAGGGCAGTTGTTAATGTCAACCCAGCTGTGCATACAAGAATAAATTGCTTTTCCCTTTAGTAAGACTGGTTAAGGGGAATATGTCAACATTTATGACATATTCACAATATATGTCAGTAATGTCTAATACATGGGGTCCCAACTCTGGGATCCAAACCCAAATCCAGAATGGGGATTATCCAACCCCCTTCCTGCCTCACCGCTTGTTTGTTTCTGTAACTTCCATAGAAAATATTGCAGAGTGCAGTGCCACCTCTCCATTCATTCTCCTCTTGTATATGGCGGCCGCCTCTCCAGGCGGAACAGAGGTTGCGTTTCTCCTGTTCTGGAGATAAGTGCAAGTCTCATAGCCGGGACGTGTAACTATCAGAAATTTATGCCACATCCTGCAGATATGCCACAAATATCTGAGTTAATGCTTTAAAGTCTAGGAGTCTAGGACTTAAGTTGTAGTTTGACATCAAGAGTAAGGCCGGGTTCCCATGCAGCGTAAACACTGCTGAATTTCCGCAACGGAATTCTGTGCAGAAATTGCATAGAATTTACAGTAGCGGCAAAATGGAGGAGATTCAGACTATCTCATGCCCACGCTGCGGAAAAAATTGCAGCATTAATGTTAGTAATTTGAGCTGCGTTGTGCAATTTAGTGGGTGTCACATGGGATGCAGCGTCATCCAAGGAGGCCGGACCAGACTGCGATGAACGTGTTGCCATAACAAAGACCTACTTAAGTATCAACTGTTTTTACTGCTGCTTTCCCAGCGGAAATTCCGTCCGAAAGATTGCACCACAATGTGGTGCTTTTTTTTTACGGAATGTACTGCGGGTTCCAGGTTGGATATGCTGCATGTTTTTTACACAGCGTATCCGTTTTGTGGGAACCTGGCCTAAGACTTTGGCTGTATCCAGTTAGGGACTTATATCTGGGTTTGGTGAACGCCAGGCATTAGTTGCAGCCTTAAATACTCCGTAGTTGCCTGTTGAAATATACTCAAGATCACATAGCAGGGTTTCTAAAAGGTGCCAAATAAAATACTGTAAGCTAAACATGATCCAGAGATAGCACTTTTCTACTAAAAATAATGTTGAAACAAAAAAAAAAAACACGTTCGAAATAAATGATTGAGTCAAGTTCATAGAATTATGAATTATGAGATTTATAGAATTTGGTTTCTTTTTTTCAGATTCTGAATGACTTCCGTGAAGTCTTTGTTCCTCATACTATAAATCACTGGGTTAAGCAATGGAGTCACCACCGTGTAGAGCACAGATGTGATCTTACCCAAGATTAGGAATTGTCCTCTTGTTGGAACCACATAAACTGATATCAATGTTCCATAAAATATCGAGACCACGGTCAAGTGTGAGCTGCAGGTGAAGAAGGCTTTTTGTCTCCCGCTCTCTGATCGGATTTTCAGGATAGTGAATATGATACAGACATAAGAGGCCATAATTATCATAAACGGACAAGCAATTATACAAAAACCTAATATGAACGTCTGGACCTGGAGTATGAAGGTATCTGAGCATGAAAGCTCCACAATAGGTTTGTAGTCACAAAAAAAATGGTCAATCACATTAGCTCCACAGAACTTCAGCCTGCATATACCAATTTCATCGACCAGCGTCATACAGCAGCTGAACATCCATGTTGAAACAACGCATTTCAGACAAAATGACTCATTCATAGTAATATTGTAGTGCAGGGGTTTGCAGATAGCAATATAACGGTCATAGGACATCACTGTTAGAAGAAGACACTCAACACATTCTGAAGTAGCAAAAAAATAAAATTGAGTAAGGCAGGCGGTGAACGACATGGTGGCCCCTTCATGGAGCACAAGACCCAGTGTATTGGGAATGATATCCGTGGCCAGTAACATGTCAGATAATGACAGCTGTGTGAGAAAAAAGTACATGGGAGAATGGAGATTTCTGATCAGATAAATTATAATTATAATGAAAATATTTCCAACCATGATCAGGCAGTACATGATGAGCAGAAAAAAGAACAGAGGATTCTTGAGATTGCGAAGACCTGGAAATCCAAGAAGATGAATATGGGAGATATTGTTCATGTTTTGAACCTAAAGATAAAACATGATTTATAGTGGGGTTATAGTGTATATAATAGCAAATAAAAATAATAATAATAAGTAATAACAATAACAAGTAATCATGATGATGATAATAATAAAAACAACAATAAAATTATAATATAATAATTATAAAATAATAATATTAACCCCTTTAGGACACAGCCTGTTTTGGCCTTGTGGACACAGATGATTTTTTCACATCTGACATGTGTCACTTTATGTGGTAATAATTCCGGAACGCTTTTACCTATCCAAGCGATTCTGAGATTGTTTTCTCGTAACAGTACTTTATCTTAGTGAAAAAATTTGGTCGATAAATTCAATATTTATTTGTGAAAAACTTCAAATTTTAGCAAAAATTTGCAAAAATTAGCATTTTTCTAAATTTAAATGTATTTGCTTGTGAAACAGATAGTAATACCACACAAAATAGTTACTAGTTAACATCCCCCATATGTCTACTTTATGTTTGCATCATTTTTTTTTCACGTACTTTTATTTTTCTAGGACGTTACGAGGCTTAGAACTTTAGCAGCAATTTCTCATATTTTCAATAAAATTTCAAAAGGCTATTTTTTCAGTTCTGAAGTGGCTTTGAGGGCCTTATATATTAGAAAGTCCCCATAAATCACCCCATTTTGAAAACTGCACCCCTCAAAGTATTCAAAACCACATTCAGAAAGTATTTTAACCCTTTAGGCATTTCACAGGAATTAAGGCAAAGTAGAGGTGAAATTTACAAATTTCATTTTTTTTGCCGAAATTCATTTGTAATAAAAAAAAAATCTGTAACAGAAGGTTTTACCAGAGAAACGCAACTCAATATTTATTGCCCAGATTCTTCAGATTTTAGAAATATCCAACATGTGGCCCTAGTGTCCTAATGGACTGAAGCACCGGCCTCAGAAGCAAAGGAGCACCTAGTGAATTTTGGGGCCTCCTTTTTTTAGGAATATATTTTAGGCACCATGTCAGGTTTGAGGAGGTCTTGTGGTACCTAAACAGTCGAAACCCCCCCAAAGTGACCCCATTTTGGAAACTACACCCCTCAAGGCATTTTTCTAGGGGTATAGTTAGCATATTGACCCCACAGTTTTTTTGCAGAATTTAGTGGAATTAGTCTGTGAAGATGAAAATCACCTATTTTTCTGTGGAAACATAGAATTTTTTCATTTTTACAAGGAATAAAGGAGAAAAAGCTGCCCAACTGTAATGGCAGGGGGTAGGGAGACGGACAAGTGAGCCCTAATCTACCCGCCACTCTGTCCCTGCCTACTTGCAACGACCCACCCTAGGCGACGGGGTACAACTGGGCGGCGGTCCCTGCGCTCAGTAAGTGCACGACAAACACGACAAACATACAAGGAACACAAGCAAGGAAAAGGGGCCGTTGCCCACGGCAACACCGTGAGCAACCAGAGTGGTGAACGAGCCGAGTCAAGCCAGGAGTGTGCGAGGTACAAAACGAAAAGCAGAAGAGTAGTCGGTAAGCCAGGGTCTGTATGGAGCAGGATCAAAAATAGCAGGAGCTGTAGCTGGGCCAGGAAACCACAAGGAAAGAAACACTAGCAATAACAAGCACCGAGGGACAGGAAGTGCAGGCTTAAATAGACCGAGGGCGGGAGCTAGCTGAGTCTGGCCAGGTTACGATAGGCTCTCCCACTCCTAAGCCTGCCAGCCTGAATGGTGGAAGCAGGAGTCAGTCTCAGGGAAGTATTCTCAGGTGCTGACTGATTAGTTCTGGGAGTTAACCCCGAAGCTGTGCCTGGCAGATCCTTTACAGTACCCCCCCTTTTATGAGGGGCCACCGGACCCTTTCTAAGTGGACCTGGTTTACTGGGGAAATGCAGGTGGAACCTCCTGACCAATACCCCAGCGTGAACATCCCGGGCGGGTACCCAAGTCCTCTCCTCGGGCCCGTATCCTCTCCAATGGACCAGGTACTGGAGGGAGCCTTGGACCATCTTGCTGTCCACAATCCTGGCCACCTCGAATTCCACCCCCTCCGGGGTGAGGATGGGAACAGGAGGTCTCCTCGAGGGAGCCAAGGACGGGGAGCAGCGTTTGAGGAGGGAGGCATGAAACACGTCGTGTATCCGAAAAGACGGGGGTAACTCCAGCCGGAAGGAGACAGGATTGAGGACCTCAATGACCTTATACGGCCCAATAAACCGGGGAGCAAACTTCTTGGACGGAACCTTGAGACGCAAGTTCCTAGACGACAACCCCACCAGATCCCCGACCATAAACAGGGGGTTAGCAGAACGTTTTTTATCAGCCTGAGTTTTTTGTACGCTCTGGGACACCTCTAGGTTTTTCTGAACCTGGGCCCAGACTGTGCACAGTTCCCGATGAACGACCTCTACCTCAGGATTGTTGGAACTACCAGGTGAAACGGAGGAGAACCGTGGATTAAACCCAAAATTACAAAAAAAAGGAGAGACCCCTGACGAGTTACTGACCCGGTTATTAAGGGAAAATTCGGCGAGGGGAATGAAAGAGACCCAATCAAATTGACAGTCAGAGACAAAACACCTTAAGTATTGTTCTAGAGATTGATTAGTCCTCTCCGTTTGGCCATTGGTTTCAGGATGGAAGGCAGAGGAGAAGGACAGATCAATCCCCAACTTCATACAGAAGGCTCTCCAAAACAATGAAACAAATTGTACCCCTCTGTCCGAAACAATATTGACAGGGACCCCATGGAGACGCAGGATGTGTTTGACAAACAAGGTAGCCAACGTTTTGGCGTTGGGTAGTTTCTTGAGGGGCACAAAGTGGCACATCTTACTGAAGCGGTCCACCACCACCCACACCACCGACTTGCCTTGGGATGGAGGCAAATCGGTGATAAAATCCATGGAGATATGTGTCCAAGGTCTCTGGGGAATGGGCAACGAACGCAGTAAGCCCGCTGGTCGGGACCTGGGAGTCTTGGACCTAGCACAAACCTCACAAGCGGCGACGTAGGCCTTAACGTCTTTAGGCAACCCAGGCTACCAATAATTTCTGGTAATGAGGTGTTTGGTACCCAGGATGCCTGGATGGCCAGATAGTGCGGAGTCATGATTTTCCCTAAGTACCCTTAGCCGGAATTGCAGGGGAACAAACAGCTTGTTCTCAGGAAGGTTCCCGGGAGCTGCACCTTGATCAGCAGCAATATCAGAGACTAAATCAGAATCGATCGAGGAAATGATTATACCTGGAGGCAAAATACAAGCAGGATCTTCCTCCGAAGGAGGGCTGGCCATGATGCTACGCGACAGTGCATCAGCCTTAATATTTTTAGACCCAGCCCTATAGGTAACCAAAAAATTGAATCTGGTAAAAAATAACGCCCATCGAGCTTGTCTCGAGTTTAGCCTCCGGGCAGATTCTAGGAAAACCAGATTCTTGTGGTCGGTAAGGACCGTTACCTGGTGCCTAGCCCCCTCCAGGAAGTGGCGCCACTCTTCAAATGCCCATTTAATGGCTAAGAGTTCGCGGTTGCCAATATCATAGTTACTTTCAGTTGGTGAAAACTTCCTGGAGAAGTAGGCACAGGGGCGGAGATGGGTGAGGGACCTGGTACCCTGGGACAAGACAGCCCCCACTCCCACCTCAGATGCGTCAACTTCCACGATAAATGGCTCCATTTGGTTGGGCTGAACCAGCACCGGGGCCGAGACAAAGCACTTCTTAAGGACCTCAAAAGCCTGGACAGCCTCAGGAGGCCAGTGGAGGAGATCAGCACCTTTGCGAGTGAGGTCCTTAAGGGGCTTAGCGATGACCGAGAAGTTAGCAATAAATCTCCTGTAATAATTAGCGAACCCCAAAAAACACTGTAACGCCTTCAGGGAGGCAGGTTGGACCCATTCCGCCACAGCCTGAACCTTGGCGGGGTCCATGCGGAATTCATGAGGAGTGAGGATTTGACCCAAAAATGGAATCTCCTGTACCCCAAACACACATTTTTCGGTTTTGGCAAACAGTTTATTTTCCCGAAGGACCTGGAGCACCTTCCTGACATGCTCAATGTGGGAGGACCAGTCCTTGGAAAACACCAGTATGTCATCAAGGTACACTACCAGAAAAATCCCCAGGTAATTTCTCAAAATCTCATTTATGAAATTCTGGAAGACCGCAGGGGCATTACACAACCCCTAAGGACATGACGAGGTATTCGAAATGGCCTTCGGGCGTGTTAAACGCAGTCTTCCACTCATCCCCCTCTTTGATGCGAATAAGGTTATACGCCCCCCGTAGATCCAATTTAGAAAACCATTGGGCCCCCTGAACCTGATTAAAGAGATCAGGAATCAAAGGAAGGGGATACTGGTTCCTTACCGTGACCTTATTCAGGCTACGGTAGTCAATGCATGGCCTAAGACCACCATCCTTCTTCCCCACGAAGAAGAAGCCAGCACCTACCGGAGAAGAAGAGGGACGAATGTAACCCTTGGCCAGGGATTCCTGGATATACACTCTCATAGCTTCACGTTCGGGACAAGAAAGATTAAATATCCTACCCTTAGGAAGCTTAGCTCCTGGTACCAATTCGATAGCGCAATCGTATTCTCTATGAGGAGGTAACACTTCGGAGGCCTCCCTAGAGAAAACATCAGCGAAGTCCTGAACAAACTCGGGTAGCGTATTCGCCTCCTTAGGGGGAGAAATAGAATTAACAGAAAAACATGACGTACAACATTCATTACCCCATTTGGTTAGCTCCCCAGTATTCCAGTCAAACGTAGGATTATGCAACTGCAACCAGGGAAGACCTAGAACCAAATTGTACGATAATCCCTGCATCAACGGTACAGAGCATTGCTCCAAATGCATGGAGCCAACAAGGAGTTCAAAAACAGGGGTATGCTGTGTAAAATAACCATTAGCAAGAGGAGTGGAGTTGATACCCACTACCGGGACAGGTTTAGGCAAATCAATAAGATGCATAGCAAGGGACATAGCAAATTCCACAGACATGATATTAGTAGAGGACCCTGAATCCACGAAGGCACTGCCGGTAGCAGACCTACCACCAAAAGAGACCTGAAAGGGAAGCAAGATCTTAGTACGTTTCATATTTATGGGAAATACCTGTGCGCCCAAGTGACCTCCCCGATGATCACTTAGACGCGGAAGTTCTCTGGCTGCAATCTTACGCTTAGGACAGTTGTTCACTTGATGCTTGTCGTCCCCACAGTAGAAGCAGAGATCATTTTTCCTGCGGAATTCTCTACGTTGTTGGGGGGACACGGAGGCCCCGAGTTGCATAGGTATCTCTGAATCTTTCGGGGAGGAACGAAGCAACGGAGCTCCGGGAGGCATCATGGGGGAGTCGGAGGAGAAAACACATAAACGTTCACGTTGTCGTTCCCTGAGACGTCGGTCAAGTCGTATCGCTAAAGCCATAACCTGGTCTAGGGAGTCAGAAGAGGGATAGCTAACTAGCAGGTCCTTCAGGGTATTCGACAGACCCAACCTAAACTGGCACCTTAAGGCATGGTCATTCCACCGAGAAGCTACGCACCACTTCCGAAAGTCAGAGCAATACTCCTCAACAGGTCTCTTACCCTGACTTAAGGTCACCAGCTGACTCTCGGCAAAGGCAGTCCTGTCAGTCTCGTCATAAATAAGTCCGAGAGCAGAAAAGAAAAAATCAACGGAGGAAAGTTCAGGGGCGTCAGGAGCCAAGGAGAAGGCCCACTCTTGGGGCCCTTCCTGGAGCCGGGACATAATTATACCCACCCGCTGGCTCTCAGAACCTGAGGAATGAGGCTTTAAACGAAAGTAAAGCCTACAACTCTCCCGAAAGGAGAGAGAAGCCCTCCGGTCCCCTGAGAACCGGTCGGGCAACTTGAGGTGGGGTTCAAGAGGTGCGGTGAGGGGAACTACCAGGGTAGCATCAGGCTGGTTGACCCTCTGAGCCAGGGCCTGGACCTGTAGGGAGAGACCCTGCATTTGCTGAGCCAGGGTCTCACGGGGATCCATAGTGGTGTCAGGGACCAGGGGTAGACTAGGTATGGGCTTGTTATTATGTAATGGCAGGGGGTAGGGAGACGGACAAGTGAGCCCTAATCTACCCGCCACTCTGTCCCTGCCTACTTGCAACGACCCGCCCTAGGCGATGGGGTACAACTGGGCGGCGGTCCCTGCGCTCAGTAAGTGCACGACAAACACGACAAACATACAAGGAACACAAGCAAGGAAAAGGGGCCGTTGCCCACGGCAACACCGTGAGCAACCAGAGTGGTGAACGAGCCGAGTCAAGCCAGGAGTGTGCGAGGTACAAAACGAAAAGCAGAAGAGTAGTCGGTAAGCCAGGGTCTGTATGGAGCAGGATCAAAAATAGCAGGAGCTGTAGCTGGGCCAGGAAACCACAAGGAAAGAAACACTAGCAATAACAAGCACGAGGGACAGGAAGTGCAGGCTTAAATAGACCAAGGGCGGGAGCTAGCTGAGTCTGGCCAGGTTACGATAGGTTCTCGCACTCCTAAGCCTGCCAGCCTGAATGGTGGAAGCAGGAGTCAGTCTCAGGGAAGTATTCTCAGGTGCTGACTGATTAGTTCTGGGAGTTAACCCCGAAGCTGTGCCTGGCAGATCCTTTACACCAACATTTGTAAAGCAATTTCTCCCGATTACGGCAATACCCCATATGTGGTCTTAAACTGATATTTGGACCCACAGCACGGCTCAGGAGGGAAGGAGCGCCTTTTGGATTTTGGAGCGCAGATTTTGCTGGATTGGTTTTCAGTGCCATGTCGGGTTTGCAACGCCCCGGAGGGACCAAAACAGTGGAAACCCCCCAAAAGTGACCCCATTTTGGAATCTACACCCCTCAAGGAATTTTTCTAGGGGTATAGTGAGCATTTTGGCCTCTCAGGATCTTTTTTAGAGCTAAGGTGACCAAAAAACAGCGATTTTGGCGCTTTAAATTCTTTATTTATTACAGCGTTCACCGTGCGCAATAAATTACATTTTCATTTATTCTGCCGGTCGGTACGATTACGCCGATACCATAATTGTATAGTTTTTTTTACGTTTTGCAGCGTTTGCACAATAAAATTAAGTTTCTATAAAATAATTTATTTTCAGAGACACCACATTCTGAGCCGTAACTTTTTTATTTTTTCGTCAAAAAAGCTGTGGGAGGTCTTGTTTTTTGCGGGACGGATTGTAGATTTTATTGGTACCATTTTGGGGTAATTGCGACTTTTTGATCACTTTTTATTCTATATCTTGGGAGGGTTGGTGACCAAAAATGAGCGATGTTGACAGTTTTCCGTTTATTTTGTTTGAGGCGTTCACCGTGCAGAAAAATTAACATTATAGTTTCATAGATTGGGTTGTTACAAATGCGGCGATACCAAATATGTGTACTTTTTTTAACGTTTTAATTGTTTCCCTATAATAAATGACTTATTATAGGAAAACAAAACCTTTTATTTTTACACTTTTATAAAACATTTTTATTAACTTTTTTTTTACTTTTTACACTTTATATTTTGTTTCTTAACTTTTTTTTTACTTTTTACACTTTCTTTTTTTTACCTGCAGCTCTGATCGCTGCTAGAATACATTACACTACCTAGGTAGTGTAACGTATTCCAACTGTCAGTGTGACGTCACAGTCACTCTGACAGTTGGTCTACGGGGATCAGCAGAGGCTGATCCTCATAGGCTGACATACATGGCAGACTTGGGGGCCGTTGTCTGGCCCCCGGGTGCCATCACAAGCATCAGAAGCCCCCACGATTGCATGGGGGCTGCTGATGCGCTACAAACCCGCTACATGCGGAGATCGCAATCGAGCCCCGCATGTAACGGGTTAATTGTCGAAATCAGCAGCGATGAGCCGCTGATCGGCAACACTGGAGAGTGTCAGCTGTCGGGGACAGCTGATCTCCAAGTTCCCGATGCACACTGTCGCCGACAGTGTGCATCGGGAACGACACAGTGACTTTCTGTCACTCTTACAGGAAGCCTATCAGGACCAGCCGAAGGTTGGTCCTGATGGGCTTCCGTCCATGGAAGACCCGGAAGCCATTGCTTGGCTTCCGTTTGCCATACTAACTATCGGCAGACCCCGCGATTTCGGACGGGAGTCTGCCGATATGCTAGAAACCCCTAAAATTCGGCGATTGCATCCGATCGCCGAATTTAAGGGGTTAATTCGCCGAAATCAGCGGCAAAGGACCGCTGGCCGGCAAGAGGGGAGTGTCAGCTGTCGGCGACAGCTGACCTCCCGGTTCCCGGTGCACACTGTCGCCGACAGTGTGCATCGGGAAAAACTCAGTAACTGTACATCCTCGTGCGGGAAGTAACCTCCCGCGAGGTCGGACAGTTACGTCCTGGTGCGGGTAGGGGTTAATAGTAGTAATAATAATAATAATAATATGAATAAGTAATAATAATAGAAATAAAATAATAATAATAACAAGTTATAATAATAATAATAATAATTAATAACAATAATAACTAATAATGACGATGATAATAATAATAAAATGATAATATAGTAATTATATAATAATAATAATATGAATAAGTAATAATAATAACAACAATAAAATAATAATAATAATAACAAGTGATAATAATAATATCAATTATATAATAATAATTATTATTATTGTTGTTGTTATTACTATTATTATTATTTTATTATTATATTATTATCATCATTTTATTGTTGTTGTTAATATTATTATTTTTATTAATATTATATAATTATTAAAATATTATTACCATTTTATTGTTATTATTATTCTTATTATTGTTATTGTTATACTTTATTACCTTTTCTTCTTCTTCTTTTTCTTATTTTTTGGGGATTTATGCTCCTCAGTAGAAGAAATCAGAATTCCATAATAAGCCATACTTAAACCCATCTAAACCCCCTAAGGATATGTGCACACGGTAGCAGGCTTTTACGACTGAAATGACAGACTATTTTCAGGTGAAAACAGCTGCCTCGTTTCAGCCGTAATTGCTCCTCCTCGCATTTTGCGAGGCTTCTCTGACAGCCGTAAATTTTGAGGTGTGCTTCATTGAGTTCAATGAAGAACGGCTCAAATTACGTCTGAAAGAAGTGTCCTGCATATAATGTATATAAGTGTCCTGCATATAATGTATATAAGTGTCCTGTATATAATGTATAGAAGTGTCCTGCATATAATGTATATAAGTGCCCTGCATATAATGTATAGAAGTGTCCTGCATATAATGTATATAAGTGTCCTGCATATAATGTATATAAGTGTCCTGTATATAATGTATAGAAGTGTCCTGCATATAATGTATATAAGTGTCCCGCATATAATGTATATAAGTGTCCTGCATGTAATGTATATAAGTGTCCTGCATGTAATGTATATAAGTGTCCCGCATATAATGTATATAAGTGTCCTGCATATAATGTATATAAGTGTCCTGCATATAATGTATATAAGTGTCCCGCATATAATGTATAGAAGTGTCCTGCATATAATGTATATAAGTGTCCTGCATATAATGTATATAAGTGTCCCGCATATAATGTATAGAAGTGTCCTGCATATAATGTATATAAGTGTCCTGCATATAATGTATATAAGTGTCCTGCATATAATGTATATAAGTGTCCCGCATATAATGTATAGAAGTGTCCTGCATATAATGTATATACGTGTCCTGCATATAATGTATATAAGTGTCCTGCATATAATGTATATAAGTGTCCCGCATATAATGTATATAAGTGTCCCGCATATAATGTATATAAGTGTCCTGCATATAATGTATATAAGTGTCCTGCATATAATGTTTATAAGTGTCCCGCTTATAATGTATATAAGTGTCCCGCATATAATGTATATAAGTGACCCGCATATAATGTATATAAGTATCCCGCATATAATGTATATAAGTGTCCCGCATATAATGTATATAAGTGTCCTGCATATAATGTATATAAGTGTCCTGCATATAATGTATATAAATGTCCTGCATATAATGTATATAAGTGTCCCGCATATAATGTATATAAGTGTCCCGCACATAATGTATATAAGTGTCCCGCATATAATGTACATGTGTCCTGCATATAATGTATATAAGTGTCCTGCATATAATGTATATAAGTGTCCCGCATATAATGTATATAAGTGTCCCGCATATAATGTATATAAGTGTCCCGCATATAATGTATATAAGTGTCCTGCATATAATGTATATAAGTATCCCGCATATAATGTATATAAGTGTCCCGCATATAATGTATATAAGTGTCCTGCATATAATGTATATAAGTGTCCCGCATATAATGTATATAAGTGCCCCGCATATAATGTATATAAGTGTCCTGCATATAATGTATATAAGTGTCCCGCATATAATGTATATAAGTGTCCTGCATATAATGTATATAAGTGTCCCGCATATAATGTATATAAGTGTCCCGCATATAATGTATATAAGTGTCCTGCATATAATGTATATAAGTGTCCTGCATATAATGTATATAAGTGTCCTGCATATAATGTATATAAGTGTCCTGCACTTCTTTTGACGAGGCTGTATTTTTACGCGTCGTCGTTTGACAGCTGTCAAACGACAACGCGTAAATGACAGGTTGTCTGCACAGTACATCGGCAAACCCATTCAAATGAATGGGCAGATGTTTGCCGACGTATTGTAGCCCTATTTTCAGACGTAATACGAGGCATAATTCGCCTCGTTTATGTCTGAAAATAGGTCGTGTGAACCCAGCCTTAGGCACACAGCCGTTGTTTTATGTCTGTGTGCTATACATTGGTCAATAGATACCACATGGACCCATTAATTTCCAATGGCCCCATGCACACGACCATGTTTTCTACTGATCCGTTTGCAGGCCGTGGGACATAGCCTAAAATCTAGGAGCGGGTCCTATTCCTGTCCATGTTTACGGCTCAGTCTCGTCCACTCAAGTCAATCCTAAGAAACATACGAAACGGATGCGGAGGACACACTGCAAAAAATCGACAACGGATCTGTTGTTTACGGACCGCAAAATACAAATGGTCCTGTGCATGTAGCCTAAGGGAAGATGGGTTTGGCTCAGAGAATGTTTTATAATTTCACATTTAAGCGTTCTTGTGTGTGGCGTCACGGTCTAGTAGAAGGTGGTAGAGAATGATATCTACTGCACAAATAAGTCACTTCTTTGTTCCATAGAGTTTTTTCCCATCTTGGACACTTATGGCATATCCACACGATATGGTATAAATGTAAGATAGATTTGGGTCCCACCTCTGTGACCCATTTCTATCTCTAGAACTGAATCCGTAATCTCTAACTGTTTCCGTAACTTCCAACCACCTAATTAGGAAGTGGCTGGGAGGCAGCAGGAGGCGAGCATGGTATAACGGGGGATATTAGGGTGTACTAGAGATAGGTGCAGGTTCAAGAGGTGGCACCCGAATCTATCGGACATATCATAAATGTCCAATATATGAAAACCCCTTTAATAGCAACATAAACATGAACATCTGCTTTGCAAGTGGACTCGCATTATTACAGTAATCTTTGCAAGACTCAATGTAATTCTTTGGCCTGTGATGGACGCACCCCTGTCTGTATGTAGCCCCATCCTGAAGGACGTCTAGTAAAATGACAGAAGAATCAAGTTCATTATTAAACTTCAGGGCATAAAACATGTTCACAGAAAAATTCTGTATAAAATGATATTAAGCTGCATCCAAAGACAAGGCCTCTGTGAATGTGTTCTAGGTTGAAATCGAAAAATAATTGTTTAAAAAATCAGTACAATTTTATTTTGAGGGAAACAAAAAAATACAATTATTTATAAGGAGGAGATTTTTTTTTTATCCACTTAAGAATCAAACTAGTTTAGGACCACACAAGATTTTAGGAATTTGTCATCCCGGAAATAATTTATTCTTAATTTTTGCATCAATGCAGCAATATGGGGTCCTGTTTTTATGCAAGGTTCTTTTTGGGGGTTCAAATATGTGAATAAAAGAACAATTCTGAAGTTTTTTTTATATTAATTATAGTACACTAGTAAGCCCAGAAAGGATTTTACACCTTGTACAGTGTCGTGATCAGGTTTGATCGCCTTGTGCACTGCCATGAACAGGTTTGATCCCCTTATAAAGTGCCAAGATGAGGTTTGATCCCCTTGTACAGTGCCATGATCAGGTTTGATTGCCTTGTATAATGCCATGATCAGGTTTGATTCCCTTGTACAGTGCCATGATCAGGTTTGATTCCCTTGTACAGTGCCATGATCATCTTTGATTCCCTTGTACAGTGCCATGATCAGGTTTGATTCCCTTGTACAGTGCCATGATCAGGTTTGATTCCCTTGTACAGTGCCATGACCAGGTTTGATTCCCTTGTACAGTGCCATGATCAGGTTTGATTGCAAGGCTGAGAGGGCCAGGATTTGCAGTGGGGTGCGGCTCTGTATTGCATGCTATTATGCCAAGGTGCTTTAAGAGGTTAAAGGCTCTATTATACTTTCTAATTCTATTGGATTTCATATCAATATACAGGTGTAGCCGTCTTTACCTTGAATTGTAATGCATTAAATACACAATGGCTAGATCTCTTATCTTGATTTTTTCAATGACTTTTCAATGGCTTTTATTGTGTGATATCACGCTGCAGCAATTTATCAGAGTCAAGTTAAAGATGGCTTCATCCGTAATATACACTGTGTCCAGCAAATGTTAGAATGTGCCTGATTTCATGATCACATAATTAACTTCTCCTATTATACATGGTACTCACCGTCTCATAAGCGTCAGAATCAGACTTATAGCAATATTTGTCCTGAATCGAGGGAAAATTTCAGCCATACAAATACAAAGCAGCTGTACTGCATATTCAGTGTGAGGCTCAGAATATAGACATGATCAGACTTTATATACTTTTAGTTCTTCCTGAGTCTCCTGATATTACTCTTCTGGGACCATGCTCTCCATTTTCCCAGTAAAAATAAAACCATGCTTTAGCTCTAATATAGTATATGCAATATATTAGAATTTACATTAGAATTTAAGAGCAATTGAATTACACAATATGTCAAGAATCAAATGTTCATATCATTTTAAATTAAAGTATTAAAAAAAAAAAGTATTGTTATAAACATATTAAAAATTACTACCTAATATAATCCAGTTTTTACACTGGCCACTGACGCAAACTCATATAGGGCTGACATTTCCTGTTATCTGCAGCTCACTGGTCAGCTTTGCTGTGTAGACTAGGACAAGGTCAACAGAGTCATCTCATTATCATTATATGGCAGGGTGAGTAGAGTAATTTCATTATCACTAGCGGGCGATGATTTAATGACATATGACAGCTCTATTAAACTGCTGTAGGCCTAGATAAGGCAGTATATAACACTATGCATACAGATATGCAGCTCCACTGTCACCCCCTATTCCCTGGGAGAAAGACTGTACCCCATAACTTCCTGGAGACTGTAATAGTCTATGACATTTCTCTTTTAAGTTCATATTGTCTTTGTCACCATCTTATATATAATCAGGAAGGACACTGTATCTGAGGCACAGTTAAGGACACCATGTGGTTTATGAGGCACATTTGATTGGACAACAGTTAACGACACCACGTGGTTTCCGAAGCCCAGTTGATAGGACACCACTTCCTCACCCTTTTCACACCGCAGGGATTCTCGGCCGTGTGACGGCTGTTCTTTGAACAGCCGTCACACAGCTGCAGAAGGAACAAGAGACCCCAAATGGGGCTATTTGCACAGGCTGTCAAAAAATGGAACAAGCCCTATTTTGGGCCGTTCTTCCGGCCGCACGGCTCCCACAGAAGTCTTTGGGGCCATGTAAAGATGTGATCCGAGTGACGGCCGTGCATTCTGCCGCACGCTCGCTCTCTTCTCCTTCTCACAGTGCGAAGTGTTTGTGAGGAGGGTATTTTGTTGCTCCCTGTAGGTGCTGAATCCCTAATCCCCAGCCAGAGGATTCCGCTCCAGGAGAAGTCCCTGATGTCACTGTTCATATATGGACAGTGATGTCAGGGACTTCTCCTGGAGTGGTCCCCTACTCCTTAAGCAGAATCCCCGGCGCTGTGTCCAATGATTTAGCTCCAGGGAAAGTCCCTGACTTCACTATCCATATATGGACTGTGTAGTCAGGGACTTCTCCTGGAGCGGTCCCCTACAGGAAGGTAGGGGGGTGCCATCTATGGGTAGAGCCATCTAAGGGGGTGTAAATGATCTGCCAGACACAGCTTCTGTGTCGACGCCCATGGTTAATCAGTCTGCACCTGCTCCTAAGTCTGATAGAGTGACTCGATCTGCTACCACTCAGGCTGGTAGGCTCAGGAGTGGGAGAACCTATCACAGCCTGGCCAGACGGTTCTAGCTCCCGCCCCCAGTCTATTTATACCTTCATTTCCTGCTTGTCTCTGCCTGTGATTCTTTCCTGTTTCCTGGCTCTGCTGCTCCTGCTATCATTATTGACCTTGCTTCATTTTGACCCTGACTTTTCTGACTACGCTCCTGCTCTGTGTTTGGTACCCCGTACACTCCTGGTTTGACTCGGCTCGTTCACTACTCTTGTTGCTCACGGTCTTGCCGTGGGCAACTGCCCCATTTCCCTTAGCTTATGTGTACCCTTGTCTGTTTGTCTGTCGTGCACATATTGAGCGTAGGGACCATCGCCCAGTTGTACGCCGTCGCTTAGGATGGGCCGTGCAAGTAGGCAGGGACTGAGTGGCGGGTAGATTAGGTCTCACCTGTCTGTCTCCCTACCCCGTCATTACATAATCACAGGCCCATATACCTTTTCTACCCTGGTCCCTGACACAACTATGGACCCCCTTGAGACCCTGGCTCAGCAAATGTAGGGCCTCTCCCTTCAGGTCCAAGCCCTGGCTCAGAGGGGCAACCAGCGTGATGCTACCCTGAAAGTGCCCCCCACCTCACCTCTTGAACCCCACCTCAAGTTGCCTGACCGGTTCTCAGGGGACCGGAATACTTTTTTCTCCTTTCGGGAGAGTTGTAGGCTCTATTTCCGTCTAAGGCCCCACTCCTCAGGTTCTGAGAGCCAGCGGGTGGGTATAATTATGTCCCGGCTCCAGGACGGGCCCCAAGAATGGGCCTTCTCCTTGGCTCCTGACGCCCCTGAACTTTCCTCTGTTGACCTTTTTTTTTCTGCTCTCGGGCTCATATATGACGAGACTGACAAGACTGCCTTTGCCGAGAGTCAGCTGTTGACCTTACGTCAGGGTAAGAGACCCGTTGAGCAGTACTGTTCTGACTTTAGGAAGTGGTGTGTAGCTTCTCGGTGGAATGACCATGCCTTGAGGTGCCAGTTTAGATTGGGTCTGTCGAATGCCCTGAAAGACCTGTTAGTTAGCTATCCCTCTTCTGAGTCTCTAGATCAGGTTATGGCTTTAGCGGTATGTCTTGACCGACGTCTCAGGGAACGACGACTTGAACGTTTTTGTGCTTTCTCCTCTGGCTCCCCCATGATGGCTCCCGAGGTTCCGTTGCTTCGTTCTTCCACAGAAAACTGGGATGAACCAATGCAACTCTGGGCCTCCGTGTCTCCCCAACAATGTAGAGAGCTCCGCAGGAAGAATGGTCTCTGCTTCTACTCTGGGGATGACAAGCATCAAGTGAACAACTGTCCTAGGCGTAAGAATAAGCAGCCGGAAAAACTTCTGCGCCTAAGTGACCATCGGGGACGTCACTTGGGCGCACAGGTATTTCCCGTAAATATGAAACCTAATAAGATCTTGCTTCCCTTTCATGTCTCTTTTGAGGGTAAGTCTGCTACAGGCAGTGCCTTTGTGGATTCAGGGTCTTCTGCTAAAATTATGTGTGTGGAATTTGCTATGTCTCTAGCTATGCCATTGATTGATTTGCCTAAACCTGTCCCAGTAGTGGGTATCGACTCCACTCCACTTGCTAATGTTTATTTTACACAGCATACCCCTGTTTTTGAACTCCTTGTTGGCTCCATGCATTTGGAGCAGTGCTCTGTACTGGTGATGCAGTGATTATCGTCCGATTTGGTTTCTAGGCCTTCCCTGGTTGCAGATGCATAATCCCACGTTTAACTGGAATACTGGGGATCTTACCAAATGGGGTAATGAATGCATGATGTCATGTTTTTCTGTTAATTTTATTTCTCTCCCTGAGGAGGTGAACACTCTACCTGAGTTTAATCAGGACTTCGCTGATGTTTTTTTCTAAAAAGGCCTCCGAAGTGTTACCTCCTCATAGAGAATACGATTGCGCAATCGATTTGGTACCAGGAGCTAAGCTCCCTAAGGGTAGGATATTTAATCTCTCTTGTCCCGAACGTAAAGCCATGAGAGAGTATATCCAGGAATGCCTGGCCAAGGGTTACATTCGCCCCTCTACTTCTACGGTAGGTGCTGGCTACTTCTCCGTAGGGAAGAAGGATGGTGGTCTTAGGCCGTGCATCGATTACCGAAACTTGAATAAGGTCACTGTAAGGAACCAGTATCCCCTTCCTTTGATTCCTGATCTCTTTAATCAGGTTCAGGGGGCCCAATGGTTCTCTAAGTTTGATCTTCGGGGGACTTATAACCTTATCCGCATCAGAGAAGGGGATGAGTGGAAGACTGCGTTTAACACGCGCGTAGGTCATTTCGAATACCTCGTCATGCCCTTTGGGTTGTGTAATGCTCCCGCGGTTTTCCAGAATTTCATAAATGAGATTTTAAGAGACTACCTGGGGGTAATTTCTTGTAGTGTACCTTGATGACATACTTGTGTTTTCCAAGGACTGGTCCTCCCACATTGAGCATGTCAGGAAGGTGCTCCAGGCCCTTTGGGAAAACAAACTCTTTGCTAAAACCGAAAAATGTGTGTTTGGGGTGCAGGAGATACAATTTTTGGGTTGAATCCTCACTCCTCATGAATTCCGCATGGACCCTGCCAAGGTTCAGGCTGTGGTGGAATGGGTCCAACCTGCCTCCCTGAAGGTGTTACAGTGCTTCCTGGGGTTTGCTAATTATTACAGGAGATTTATTGCTAACTTCTCGGTCATCGCTAAGCCTCTTACGGATCTTACTCGCAAAGGTGCTGATCTCCTCCACTGGCCTCCAGAGGCGGTCCAGGCTTTTGAGGTCCTTAAGAAGTGCTTTATCTCGGCCCCAGTGCTGATTCAGCCTAAAGAAATGGAGCCATTCATCGTGGAGGTTGACGCCATCGAGGTGGGAGTGGGTGCTGTCTTGTTCCAGTGTACCAGGTCCCTCACAAATCTCCGTCCCTGTGCCTACTTCTCCAGGAAGTTCTCGCCCACTGAGAGTTACTATGACATTGGCAACCGCAAACTCTTAGCCATTAAATGGGCATTTGAAGAGTGGCGCCACTTCCTGGAGGGGGCTAGGCACCAGGTAACAGTCCTTACCGACCACAAGAATCTCGTTTTCCTAGAATCTGCCCGGAGGCTAAACCCGAGACAAGCTCGATGGGCGTTGTTTTTTACTAGATTCAACTTTTTGGTCACCTATAGGGCTGGATCTAAAAATATTAAAGCTGATGCACTGTCACGTAGCTCCCCCAGGTATAATCATTTCCTCTGTTGATTCTGACTTAGTCCCTGAAATTGCGGCTGATCAAGGTTCAGCTCCCGGGAATCTTCCTGAGAACAAGCTGTTTGTTCCCCTGCAATTCCGGCTAAGGGTACTCAGGGAAAATCATGACTCTGCAATATCTGGCCAACCAGGCATCCTGGGTACCAAGCACCTCATTACCAGAAACTATTGGTGGCCTGGGTTGCCTAAAGACGTTAAGGCCTACGTCGCCGCTTGTGAAATTTGTGCTAGGTCCAAGACTCCCAGGTCCCGACCAGCGGGCTTATTATGTTCTTTGCCCATTTTCAGAGACCTTGGACCCATATCGCCATAGATTTTATCACCGATCTGCCTCCATCTCAAGGCAAGTCGGTAGTGTGGGTTGTAGTAGAACGCTTCAGTAAGATGTGCCACTTTGTGCCCCTCTAGAAACTACCCAATGCTAAGACGTTAGCTACCTTGTTTGTCAAACACATCCTGCGTCTCCATGGGGTTCCTGTCAATATAGTTTCTGACAGAGGGGTACAATTTGTTTCATTGTTTTGGAGAGCTTTCTGTAAAAAGTTGGAGATTGATCTGTCCTTCTCCTCGGCCTTCCATCCTGAAACGAGTGGCCAAACCGAGAGGACTAATCAGTCTCTAGAACAATATTTAAGGTGTTTTATCTCTGACTGTCAATATGATTGGGTCTCCTTCATTACCCTCGCCGAATTTTCCCTTAATAACCGGTTCAGTAACTCGTCAGGGGTCTCCCCTTTTTTCTGTAATTTTGGGTTTAATCCACGGTCCTCCTCCGTTTCACCTGGTGGTTCCAACAATCCCGAGGTAGATCGTCTGGGCCCAGGTTCAGAAGAACCTAGAGGTGTCCCAGAGCATACAAAAGACTCAGGCAGATAGAAGACGTTATGCTAACCCCTTGTTTGTGTTCGGGGATCTGGTGTGGCTGTCTTCAAAACATTTTTGCCTTAAAGTCCCATCCAAAACATTTGCTCCCCGGTATATAGGGCCGTACAAGGTTATTGAGGTCATTAACCCTGTCTCCTTCCGACTGGAGTTACCCACGTCTTTTCAAATACACGACGTGTTTCATGCCTCCCTCCTGAAACGCTGCTCCCCGTCCTTGGCTACCTCGAGGAAACCTCCCATCCCTGTTCTCACCCCTGAAGGGGTAGAATTCGAGATGGCCAAGATTGTGGACAGCAGGATGTTCCAAGGCTCCCTCCAGTACCTGGTCCATTGGAGAGGATACAGGCCTGAGGAGAGGACTTGTGTACCCGCCCGGGATGTTCACGCTGGGGTATTGCTCAGGAGGTTCCATGTTCGGCTCCCCAATAAGTCAGGTCCACCTAGAAAGGGTCCAGTGGCCCCTCATAAAAGGGGGGTACCGTAAAGGATCTGCCAGACACATCTTCTGTGTCGACACCCGTGTTTAATCAGTCTGCACCTGCTCCTAAGTCTGATAGAGTGACTCAATCTGCTACCACTCAGGCTAGAACCTATCACAGCCTGGCCAGACGGTTCTAGCTCCCAACCCCGGTCTATTTATACCTTAATTTCCTGCTTGTCTCTGCCTGTGATTCTTTCCTGTTTCCTGGCTCTGCTGCTCCTGCATTATTGACCTTGTTTAATTTTGACCCTGGCTTTACTGACTACGCTCCTGCTCTGCAATTGGTAGCCTGTTCCCTCCTGGTTTGACTCGGCTTGTTCACTACTCTTGTTGCTCACGGTCTTGCCGTGGGCAACTGCCCCATTTCCCTTAGTTTCTGTGTACCCTTGTCTGTTTGTCTGTCGTGCACTTATCGAGTGTAGGGACCGTCGCCCAGTTGTACGCCGTCGCCTAGGACGGGCCGTGCAAGTAGGCAGGGACTGAGTGGCGGGTAGATTAGGGCTCACCTGTCTGTCTCCCTACCCCGTCATTACAGGGGGTGGCTATGTACAAGAGTGCTGTGCGGCATTACCTACAAAGGGGTTGTGTGGCATTACCTAAAGGGGGACTGTGTGGCACTACCTACAAGG
Source organism: Rhinoderma darwinii (assembly GCF_050947455.1). Taxonomy (NCBI): domain Eukaryota; kingdom Metazoa; phylum Chordata; class Amphibia; order Anura; family Rhinodermatidae; genus Rhinoderma; species Rhinoderma darwinii. The sequence goes on from NC_134689.1 coordinate 428,135,918, forward strand.
GGGTCTGTGTGACACTACCTACAAGGGCGTCTCTGTGTGGCACTACCTACAAGGGAGTCTGTGTGGCATTTTCTACAAAGGGCAGTATGTGGCATTATCTATAGAGGGCCGTGTGTGGCATTATCTACAGAGGGCCGTGTGTGGCATTATCTACAGAGGGCCGTGTGTGGCATTATCTACAGAGGGCAGTGTGTGGCATTATCTACAGAGGGCAGTGTGTGGTATTATCTACAGAGGGCCATGTGTGGCATTATCTACAGAGGGTAGTGTGTGGCATTGTCTACAGAGGGCAGTGTGTGGCATTATCTACAGAGGGCAATGTGTGGCACTATCTACATAGGGCAGTGTGTGACATTATCTACAGAGGGCAGTGTGTGGCATTATCTACAGAGGGCAGTGTGTGGCATTATCTACAGAGGGCAGTGTGTGGCATTATCTACAGAGGGCAGTGTGTGGCATTATCTACAGAGGGCAGTGTGTGGCATTATCTACAGAGGGAAGTGTGTGGCAGAAAATACACAAATAAAATGCATCCATTTTTAAAATGGACAGGGAAAAAACAGATGCTAAACGGGTCAGCCGTTAAAAACAGAAAAAACAGTCCGGAATGGAAACGGAACGGAGGCAAAACGGCTGCAAAACGACCAAGAAAAACTGCTGTTTTTATCGGCGGACGCCGTCGTGTGAATAGAGCCTTAAGACTGCAGGTAACATCTACATTATCTGTACTCAGGGAGTTATCACTGTGTGTTATCTGTGGTGTTACATGGGATGCAGGTAAAAACTACATTATCTGTTCTCAGAGAGTTATTACTGTGTTATCTGTGGTGTTACACAGGACTGCAGGTAACATCTACATTATCTGTTCTCAGAGAGTTATCACTGTGTGTTATCTGTGGTGTTACACAGGACTGCAGGTAACATCTACATTATCTGTACTCAGAGATTTATCACTGTTATCTGTGGCGTTACATAGGGCTGCAGGTAACACTACTACATTATCTGTACTCAGAGAGTTATCACTGTGTTATCTGTGGTGTTACATAGGACTGCAGGTGACATCTACATTATCTGTACTCAGAGAGTTACCTCTGTGTTATCTGTGGTGTTACATAAGACTGTAGGTAACATCTACTACATTATCTGTACTCAGAGAGTTATCACTGTGTTATCTGTGGTGTTACATAGGACTGTAGGTAACACTACTACATTATCTGTACTCAGGGAGTTATCACTGTGTTATCTGTGGTGTTACATAGGACTGCAGGTAACACTACTACATTATCTGTACTCAGAGAGTTATCACTGTGTGTTATCTGTGGTGTTACATAGGACTGCATGTAGCATCTACTACATGATCTGTACTCAGAGAGTTATCACTGTGTGTTATCTGTGGTGTTACATAAGACTGCAGGTAACATCTACTACATTATCTGTACTCCGAGAGTTATCACTGTGTTATCTGTGGTGTTACATAGGACTGCAGGTAACACTACTGCATTATCTGTACTCAGAAAGTTATCACTGTGTGTTATCTGTGGTGTTACATAGGACTGCAGGTGACATCTACTACATTATCTGTACTCAGAGAGTTATCACTGTGTTATCTGTGGTGTTACATAGGACTGCAGGTAACATCTACTACATTATCTGTACTCAGAGCGTTATCACTGTGTTATCTGTGGTGTTACATAGGACTGCATGTAACATCTACATTATCTGTACTCAGAGAGTAATCACTGTGTTATCTGTGGTGTTACATAGGACTGCAGGTGACATAACTACATTATCTGTACTCAGAGAGTAATCACTGTGTTATCTGTGGTGTTACATAGGACTGCAGGTAACGTCTACATTATACCTTTACCCTGGGTAAATAATCTATTATTCAGCAAACGCTTTCACATTTTTCTTGGGTTTCAAATGTTGGTAATTAGGTTTTAAAATACACTTCTATTTTTTTTACAAATACTTATCATCATTCCTTTTGCTAGCAAACACGTGTATCAGGTTTTCTTTACTAGTTATCTATAAATAAGATAACGTTTTTACCCCCTGTTACTCTTTGTCATTGTATATGAATACTCTTCAAACTCCCAACTGCCAAGCCGGCCGGAATGGTGAGGTGAGGATGCACAATGGCCGCAAAGCCAATCAGAGAACTGCTCATCCTTTTTACAATCTAATCTAAGCCGCTGCTTTTGCCAATCTTAGTGGTTTATTCCATGAATATTACGTTGCTGATATCCTGTTTCTGTTTGTTGATTGTTTTCTCTTATTGTTTGACTACGCTGTGTGTTTGTTGACCACATGTACCTTGTCAGTATTGATGAGACGCCACCCCCGGACGAAGGCATCCCGCCGAAACGCGCGTCGGGTTTGGACGGTCTCTCTGCAGAGGCATCATCATGGGTATGTCATTGTCTCCATTGTGCTCAGGCGAACTCTATTGAGAACAGTGCTATGTGCATCTTTATTTGATATACAAAACTACAGCATGTCCTCCAGCAACGAGGTGCTTGTGCTTGTGACACTCTAAACTGTACCACATCATTATTTACCTAGCTCTCCTTGTATACAGTATTGTACTGTTCATTTCATTGTTTGCACTATAGCTCTCATTGACTATTTATGTAATTAGTCAGCCTGTTTGTATCAGCTAGACAATTACACATTGTCTCTGTTCGTTACTTCACCCATCATGTTTACATTTCCTCTGCATTTGTTGAACGTCTCCATGTCATGCTTTGTATGACTCATCTTTTAATTCTTGTGATTATGTCAAATAAAGTTTATATTTTTGTATCAGACATGTGCTGTGTTAATTGTACCCTACTCTTTATAGGCTATATAATAGATTTTGAGGGTCAATGCACCAAGATTTACTTGGTTTTTTCAAGATCTTGCGTTTGATTTGGTTAAACATTGGTCACTTACCACTAGCAAGATCGCTTTTCCTGTACGTACCAATAGGTTTATGTTGTTTCTCTCCATGCTTATAGTGCCGCTGAAAATATTTTTTCTTTCCTTCCCGAGGGACCAGGAATGGTGTGATATAATAAGTGAGTCCTTACAATGATTATCTGCAGAGTTATTATACTCCCCTGACTCACACTGACTCTCTATACTATCTGTGTGTACAGTGTGCGAAGAGTCCAGTGTATTTCTGTGAGAAGCTGCTACTCACTGCTCTGCATCCTGCTTGCAAGAAGAAATCTATCACAAGCAGGAAGCAGGGAGAATAACGTCAAGCTGCATCACATAGGATACACTGAAACTCTGCAGTGTGGGGACAAAATATATGTATAGCACTGATCTGTTACTTGCTGCACTTAGATAGGACTCCGTCCCCTCTGATTCTGCAAAGCCAGAGGCATAATGGGAAATGTAGTCTGATTAGGGGAACTATATCAGAGGGGAAGAAGGAACCAAGATGGCAGATAAGCAATAAATAGCACATCAACTAAAACAGGTATACACAAGGCATACACAAGAGACTCTACATTATTCTTTAATAAAAGTCTATGCTGCACTATATAGGCAAAAAAAAGAGAATTGCTGGAGTGCTTCTTTAATAGGTTTACGCTGCAATTTTGGTTTCCGTACTTCTCTGTTCTTGCCAAATTGTGTCTACATTTTTCTGTGTTCTTTAATGTAACCCTCAAATGATATATCCTGACATGTCACGACTACTATAAGACTCCTGTTACTGCAATCACTCCAATATGTTTTCTTCCTTTGTTTTAACAAAGCTACCCAGAAAATCAATTACCGCATACAGAATGCACTTAAGTGGTTATTTCCACCTTAGACATTTATGACATATCCACAGGATATTCTATAAATGATAGATTCTGGTTCATCTGTCCCCCCGCCTAGCCTCATGAGTCTATCACTGGACACTGCATATGGGCAGAGAATGAATGGAGTGGTGTGCGTGGCTCTCTCCATTAATTTGTAAGGGAGTTACAGAAACAACTGAGGGCACTTATATATATTAGCTAATGAATGCCACAAAACCTGCTCTTGTACATACACCCTAACTCTCCTGGCAAGATATTGATCAGGAAGAGCAGGGGAGCTTTGCATGAAAGGCTTTTGTCTTTTTTGACACAAAAGTATTTAACATTTCATACATTTGCTTCAGAAATATGACCATTTGCTCTGCCTGTTAAATCTCCCGCCAGGAAATTTATACTACAATCTATAGCCCAGATCCATAACTGTACGGGCACTTTATAATTTTTTTTCAAGGGTTGTCATTTTTTGTTGACATTGACAACCATACCTAAGATACTCTGTCTTCCTCAAATTCTGCACATTTTTGTGCCCGTATAATGGCCCCATATCCCAGCCTGGGTGGGGGTATAATGACCTGAACTAGCAGCATCTTAGGGATCTACTGTGCTATTACTGTAGTTCGGGTCATTAGACCAACTATCGGGCCAGGATTGCAGCCAAAATACCGGCACCTATGTGAAGCCGTCTTAAAGGCATGGTGTTGCCCGAAAAACATGGTTTTTTTTTTAAATTTAAACATTTAGTGTGTGGGTGATTAAACATTGTTCAAATTTTTTTTATTTTTTTCGCGAGTCAGGAAATATTATAAATTTTTTCTAATTTATAATACTACCCTTTTTTGGTCACTAGATGGAGCTAGTTCCCAAAATTGCAGCATTGCAACATTGGGTTAAAAGCTCTCGCTCTAGTGAGCTCTCAGCATCCCCCCCTCCTTTATCCTGGCTAGTGCCGGGATAAACGAGGGGTTTGAAAGGTTTAACCTCCTACACTGTGTGTCGCCATTTTTTGAGGTAACCCACAGTGTAGTAGGTTTACATACAGTAGTAAACACACACAAACACTAACATACATTGAAATCTCTTACCTGCTCCTGCCGCCGCGGCTCCCTCCGGCCCGTCCGCTCCCTTTGCTGCCGCTGTTCCATGTGCACAAGTCCGGAAGCCGCGACCGGAAGTAGTAATATTACTGTCCGGCCGCGACTTCCGGTCCACAGGAAAATGGCGCCGGACGGCGCCAATTTCGAATAGGACTGTGTGGGAGCGGCGCATGCGCAGTTCCCACACAGACGCCGTACACGGACGTGAATGGGACGGGAGCCGTTCACAGTCCCTATGGGACTGTGGCTGCCGTACTCCATGTCTGTGTGTGTCGTTAATCGACACACACAGAAATGGAACAAAAAATGGCAGCCCCCATAGGGAAGAAAAAGTGTAAAAATAAGAAACAGTAAAACACAAACACACAAATGAATATAAACGTCTTTATTAAAGCACTAACATCTTTAACATATAAAAAATTTATTTGTGATGACACTGTTCCTTTAAGTGATACTGAAGAAAAGTGTTCTGAGGAAGCAGACACACGAGATGCACATTGGGGCTCTTCATAGGTACACATCATCCATAGACTCTTCTCATCTGGTTAAGCATTTACTTCTATATATTATACATTACCGTGCACTCTACTATTGATTGTATTGGATGGTGAGTTTGAAACATTGCAATTATAGTAGCAATAATATATAGAACAAACATTTCAGATATTATGATATGTTATCTATGATAGTTACACTACTTTGTAAACAGTTTGTTTTTTGGACTTACTTTCTCATTGTCACAGTAATTGTGCTGCATTTTTGCTAAATTGTTTATTGGATGTGTTATAATAATGAAATATATTTTCTTAGACTTTTGTGCTGGATTATCAATTGATTCAACAATGCCTCTAACATGTGCCAGTCACTGCACTTGACTACTATGCCAATCCCTTTACCCTGTGCTGGTCACTACACCACTACATCGATGCCCCTATCCTGTGCTAGTCACTGCACTGGACTGCTACACCAATGCCTCTACCCTGTGCCAGTCACTGCATTGGACTACTATACCAATCCCTTTACCCTGTGCTGGTCACTACACCACTACATCAATGCCCCTATCCTGTGCTAGTCACTGCACTGGACTGCTACACCAATGCCTCTACCCTGTGCCAGTCACTGCATTGGACTACTATACCAATCCCTCTACCCTGTGCCAGTCACTACACCAATGCCTCTACCCTGTGCTAGTCATTGCACTGGACTGATAAACCAATGCCTCTACCCTGTGCCCGTCACTGCACTGGACTGCTACTACAATGTCTCTGCCCTGTGCCAGTCACTGCACTGGACCGCTACACCAATCCCTCTATCCAGTGCTAGTCACAACACCACTACACCAATGCCTCTACTCTGTGCCAGTCACTGCACTGGACCGCTACACCAATGCCTCTACCCTGTGGCAGTCGCTGCACTGGACCGCTACACCAATCCCTCTACCCAGTGCCAATCACTACACCACTACATTAATGCTTCCACCCTGTGCAGGTCACTGCACTGGAATACTACACAAATCCCTCTACCATGTGCCAGTCACTGCACCACTATACCAATGTCTCTACCCTGTGCCAGTCACTGCATTGGACTGCTACAGCAATGTCTCTACCCTGTGCCAGTCACTGTACTGAACTGCTACACCAATGCCTCTACCCAATATATTGTGCATTGTCTGGAAACACCATCACAAGCTTCAAGAATTTTCAACAAAAGTTCCACGTCGTCTTTTCGTTTTGGAAGACCTGATCCGGTGGCTTTCAGGACAGTCCGGCCCATGAGATGGAGTCTCTGGGGTGTGGAGGTTTCTTGACCTGGATATAACTGTGCATTGGACTTTCTTTACAGCCTGTGGATTGTTCCTATTGAACTGCAATAAGTGGCTTATGAGTGAGGTGGCCAGCGGCCTGTGTAGGCCACATGGCCAGCTCACGTATTGTTTGAGGGGAGAGGTTGGAATGGTGCATTATGTGTGGATTACTGTAAACCCTCAGCAGAGAGGAATGATTCTGTAATCAGGTAATTCAGGTCGTGTCCCCAGCATATGGACAATCAGATGAGTCAGAGGTGCGGCCACAAGACATAAATTGTCCTCATTGTCCAGTCTCCACAGGGGACCATCATACAAAACTTTCGGTCCCAAAAGGAAAAATAGACTCTAAAACACACTCTAGCGCGCTCGGAATTTTTTTGCCACCTGATCCCTAAAATGCTGGAGTGAAGCTGGCATAGTTTGACTTTGATGTAAAGGCCTTGTATACTTGATTAAAAGTTTACTTTGTGTTGTAATACAAGTGTTGTTGTTTTTTTCATCTACGTTTGAATGAAGGCCTTGTCCACACGTAACGGAATTTGATCAGCAATTGCAGCAAACTTTCCGCTGCTGAAATACCGTAGACTTACCATAGCAGGAATTGACGTGCCGTGGGCAAAAAAAAAGACCAAACACGTCAAGTTGCGCTTTGATTTTTTGTGCAGTGTGTGTATGTGATTTGTTAAATATCATACACTTTGCTGCTACTGTATTCAGCTGCATATTTCCACTCACCTCCCGACGCCCTGAGGACATATAAAAGACAGCATCAAGTCCACCTCATTCTTTACGATAATCCGTCCCAGATGAAGATCCTCTGGTGATCGGTGGCAAGAGGTCATTTGCCAGACATCCAGTATGGTCACTGGCAGCTTGGAGAACATGGCTCTCATTACTGTGTCCAACTGATAGGACAACCAGTCATTAACCAAGGATTGGAGACAAGCTAAGTAATTTATTTTTTCTCTGGAGCTTTTTATACTTTTTCTTATTTGTCACTTTATGCTTTGTCTTCTTTATGTAGTTACCTAATCTTCTTTTCCTGCGATTCATTACTCATTTCTCTTACAACTGACTTATTTTTGAGCCATTAATTTGTTTATTAGGAACGTAAAATCTGTCCATGTTACACTTGGAGTCAAAGTTGTCGTCCTATAAGGAACAAATACAGGATACAAACCTCAGCTGCTGCAGAATATCATAATACAGAATACACACCTCAGCTGCTGCAGAAGATCATAATACTCTAGAACCTCATTAGACTTACACCAGATCCTGCAGAACCTCATAATATATACTTCAGAAGCTGCAGAACGTCATAATACACACCTCAGCTGCTGCAGAACTTCACAATACAGACCTCAGCTGCTGCAGAAGTTCACAATACAGACCTCAGCTGCAGCAGAACTTCACAATACAGACCTCATCTGCTGCAGAACATCATAATACACATCTCAGCTGCTGCAGAACCTCGTAATAAACATCTCAGCTGCTGCAGAACCTCGTAATACACATTTCAGCTGCTGCAGAACCTCATAATACACATCTCAACTGCTGCAGAACCTCACAATACACATCTCAGCTGCTGCAGAACCTAATAATACACATCTCAGCTGCTGCAAAACTTCATAATACACATCTCAGCTGCTGCAGAACTTCATAATACACACCTCAGCTGCTGCAGAACATCATAATACACACCTCAGCTGCTGCAGAACATGATAATACTCTAGAACCTCATAATACACACCTCAGCTGCTGCAGAACTTCATAATACAGAATACACACCTCAGCTGCTGCAGAACATCATAATACTCTAGAACCTCATAACACTTACACCAGATCCTGCAAAACCTCATAATACACACCTCAGTTACTGCAGAACATTATAAAACACACCTCAGCTGCTGCAGAACATCCCAATACAGACCTCAGTTGCTGCAGAACCTCATAATATACATCTCAGCTGCTGCCGAACGTCAATACACATCTCAGCTTCTGCAGAACTTCATAATACACATCTTAGCTGCTGCAGAACCTCATAATACATACCTCAGCTGCTGCAGAACCACTGTTTCACATTAGCGTTGGCTTTCCGTTCAGGGGTCCCGTCGGAGGTTTCCGTTGTGGAACCACGCAACGGAAAGTCAAACAGAAAACACAGATTCCCTTTGCATCACCATTCATTTCAATGGTGACAGAAACAATGCTAATGCCTTACGCCTGTTACCATTCCGCCAGGTTTCCTTTTTTAAAATCAAAAGCGCACTCTACCGCAGAACGGAGACAAACGAAAACCATTTTGACACGATCCGCCAAAATTGAAATCAATGGTGATGCAAACACAAACCTCCAGCCTATGTTACTTTCAGTTTGGACTCCGTTCATGGGTGGTCCATTCATGAATGGAGCCCAGGGTGAGATTTTAACCACGTGTAATGTATGTTTTTTCCCATTTTTGCTTTTACATTTGTTTCTTATTTAGTTTAGCCCATGTTCACATAGGGCGGATACGCATAGTGTCAGTTACACAGCATATCTGCCTTGGCCACACTAGGCAATGCCAGCAGAAATGTAATTATTCTGAATTCGGGCCTGTTCACATCAGCGTTGGCTTTCCGTTGAGGGGTTCCGTTGGAGGTTTACTTGGGGTGAACCCCGCAACGCAAAGCCAACGCAGATGTGAACAGGCACTTACCTGTGCGGACAGGGTGGATGCACTGGGTTAAGGGGCTGTTCACATCAGCATTGGCTTTCCGTTCCGGGGTTGCAACGGAGGTTTCCGTATCCCCTCGACGTAAAGGCCAACTGAAAGTTACGCTGCAGGTTTCCTCACGATTTCACTGAATGGTTTTGGACACCTAGCTGTAGGTTTCCGTCACCTAATCTGGTCCTTATCGCAAGCGTGTTCGTCCTGTGTGAACATACGTTATTATTGTATTTTAGGCAACGTGTGGATGAGATTTTAAATCTCATCCACTCTGCTTATACTGTACGCTGAAGCTTATTCGAACATGAATAACTTTTATCTGAACATACGCAGTGGCGTATGATAAGTTGTGTTTGCAGGACAATGTTAATGTAGTAAATAAACTGATGCTTCAATTATATGTTATTACAGGTCCAGTCACATCCCTGCCTATGGGACAAATGTGTGGACGGGTACAGTGACCGTAATGTCCGTGAGGATGCATGGATTGAGATTTGTAAGGCACTGTACCCGGACTGGAGTAGTCTTTCACCTGCTCAAAAAAGTCGTAACGGTGAATATGTTTTGTGTTTTTAGAATTGCATTTTTTTCCCACATGCTAAGATTTTTTGTCAAGTATTATTAAATGTTTTTGTTTCTTTGCAGAGGAAGATGTGAAAAAATTTTGGAAGAGCGTGCGGGACCGCTTTATGAAGGAGGTGCGGAAGGCAGAGAGGAGTGGGACCTCTCCATTGAAAAAACCAAAGGCCCCTCATTATGAAGAGCTGCTGTTCATCTTGCCTAGCAGGGGACAACGGCCGTAAGTATTGATGCCTATGTTTTAATTTCCAAAAACAATTTTCCTAGGTACTTAATGTTTTTTTTTTCAACAGAACTGAAGGCAATTTTCACGAGCCAGAGGCCCCTGACACCCAACATGAACAGCAGCAGATGGAGAGGGAACCCACTCCGTTAACTTCCAGCCAGCATGAAGCGGAGGGGGAAAATCATCTGGCGGGACACTTGGTGGCCGCTGGGGGAGGAGACACCTATCTCCTCACCCATTACAGTGTCTCATCGTGAGACCCCCCCCTATGGTCACACAGGTCAGTAGTCCCGCCCCCCCCTACCAGCACCTCTTCCACGCGGGGGCGTTGAAGCACCCCCCGGGTAAGGGACAGGCAATTGGATGTGGTGTCCGAGGCCATGTCGCTTATCCAGAGGGTGGACGGCGATGACAAGTTCGATTATTTTGGGTACAGGTTGGCATCTTCCTGCCGCCAGATGCCAAAAGATAGGCAAGACCACTTTATTGCCTTTTGTCACGCCGTGGCGGCAGACTTCTCTAACGCCCACTCCCTGCCGGAACTGTGTGTATTTCTGAGCCATTTCCGGCAGGACATACAGCTCCATCTGGCCCAACCTTCGGGCGCGGTCACCACCACCACCCACAGCCAACCCCTTTATTCCACTTACCCCGCTCCTCCCCTGCCCACTGCTGAAGGACAATGTTATCCAACATTTCAGACATACCACCCTCACAGCAGTGGGCCACATCCTACTTGCTCAAACCCCACCACACCACCTCGTTATTATAATTTATAGTTTAGCTCTGGGTGGTGGTGTCCATGTTTATGTTCAGCGGACAAGTTTACTATTGGGGTAAATTATGGGGGGTGGGTAATAAGGGATCCGTTGTTTTTTTCTTTGTTTTCTTTTGCAATAAAGTATTTGTTAATTATTTCATTACATTGTGTGTGTCTATTTCTTTTAACGTTAATTTTGTTAATGTTTTCACACGAGAGACATTTATGATACATCTACGGAATATATCATAAATGTAAGGTGTGGGTCCCAGACCTGGGACCCGCATCTATCTTGACATTCATGACATTTGTAGGGGATAGCTCATAAATGTCCCTCATGTAAAACATGTCATTATGCTTAATCCACTCTATTTAGGGTTCCTTCAGATCTGCGTTGAGGACCCGTTCTTACGTTCCATGGGAGTTTTCCGTCAGAACGGGACCCTAAGTAGACACAAAGTGACACCGTCTTAAAACAGAGGTTTCCGTCTTCATCACCATTGATTTAAATGGTGACGGGGCCGCTGCCCGTGGTTTATATTTGACTCTTTTGTGCACCGAATGACTGATGTAGTACACAAAAGAGGCAAACGTAAACCACATGCCTCGGCTCCGTCACCCTTTAAATCAATAGTGATGGAGACGGAAACCTCTGTTTTCCGACGGTGTCACTTTGTGTCTGCTCAGATGTGTACGAAGCATGAGGTACATTTCCGGAACAACACAACTGTAGAGTGTCCTGGTCAGACAGAAAAGACTTGGGTTGACCATGATACTTATACCTTATATTGTTGCATTAATGGACCTGTTTTCTGAAGGGCTAATCCCTAGTTTAATTTGTAATCTGTAGTGAACTATTTGTACATTAAATTTCAGATTACAAAATAAGTGTATGTAAACTTTTAGAAGCTTCTGACATGTGGTAGTGTCATGTGTAGAGTTTTGTTTCGCAGGGTACAAGCACGGAGAACCCCTCCACTTGCTTACACTAACAAGATGAAGTTCTCGTGTGAGCACTCATCCGCTTCTTGTGTATGGGTTTTCTCGAGATCAAATTTATTGGAGTACGGGCTCATAGCCTTTTTATTGAGCCCGTGGTCCAATACATAGATTTACGTAAAATGCTAAACACACAGGAAGCGTCTGATGGCAGACCGAAGCACTTCAACTGCTTAGTTTTACAGATTGTTGGGGTCTGAGTGCTTGGACCCCCACTAAGCAAAACTTCGCCCATGTCACTATGACATGTCCGAACCTTACACTTACATAAGGATTATCCAACCACATTAAATTAACACATAGCCACAGGATCGGTTACAAGCATTTTATATTTTGTCCACATGTAGCAGAATTTCTGCGTATTTTCCGTACAGAATTGTGGATGGGAAATATGCAGCTGAATACAGTAGCAGCAAAGTGTATGAGATTTAACAAATCGCATACACACACTGCACAAAAAATCAAAGCCGAACTTCACGTGCATGGTCTATTTCTTTGCCCACGGCACGTCAATTCCTGCTGTGGTAAGTCTACGGAGTTTCAGCAGTGGAAAGTCCTTATTTTTTAAAGAAAAGCACAGCTTTTTCAATGAAGATAACATTAAATTAATCAGAAATACACTCTATACATTGTTAAAGGGAACCTGTCACCAGCATTTTAGCTATAAAGCCAGCAATACCTCGTGAAAGTGGGTGAAAAATCATTGTCATCTAAGCTATAAATATGTTCTAGGTAAGTTCTGTACCTTTAGTATTCAGTTTTTCAGTGGTCCCACGCCGTATGCAAATGAGCAGAAAAGAGTCAAATCTTCATCTGAAAAGAGTCAGATTTTCATTCCTCCAGCGTCTCAGAGTGGACTCCACCTCCTTCTTTTTGATTGACAGCTCCTTAGCCAGTCAGGGCGGGACAGGTGGCGGCGGTGGGCAGGGTTAAGAAGCTGCGTCCCAGAGGGAAAAATAATTACCATAAAAGGCGGGAAGAGTTTAAACGACTATATTTACAGACAGAGGAGGACTTCAGGAAAGAAGAGAACAGGAACGAACTTTGGACAGCTGCGGCCATTGAGGGGTCAGGCGAGTTTAACAGGTAAGATGTTGATGACAGGATCCCTTTAATGTGCTAAATGACTATTCTAGCTGCAAACGTCTGGTTTTTAATGCAATATCTACATACGTGTATAGAGGCCCATTTCCAGCAACCATCACTCCAGTGTTCTAATGGTACCTTGTGTTTGCTAACTGTGTTAGAAGGCTAATGGATGATTAGAAAACACTTGAAAACCCTTGTGCAATTATGTTAGCACCGCTGTAAACAGTTTTGCTGTTTAGAGGAGCTATAAAACTGACCTTCCTTTGAGCTAGTTGAGAATCTGGAGCATTACATTTGTGGGTTCGATTAAACTCTCAAAATGGCTAGAAAAAGAGAGCTTTCATGTGAAACTCGACAGTCTATTCTTGTTTTTAGAATTGAAGGCTATTCCATATGAGAAATTGCCAAGAAACTGAAGATTTCCTACAACGGTGTGTGCTACTCCCTTCAGAGGACAGCACACACAGGCTCTAACCAGAGTAGAAAGAGAAGTGGGAGGCCCCGCTGCACAACTGAGCAACAAGACAAGTACATTAGAGTCTCTAGTTTAAGAAATAGACGCCTCACAGGTCCTCAACTGGCAGCTTCATTAAATAGTACCCGCAAAACACCAGTGTCGACGTCTACAGTGAAGAGGCGACTCCGGGATGCTGGCCTTCAGGGCAGAGTGGCAAAGAAAAAGCCATATCTGAGACTGGCTAATAAAAGGAAAAGATTAAAATGGGCAAAAGCACACAGACATTGGACAGATGAAGATTGGAAAAAAGTGTTATGAACAGAAAAATCGAAGTTTGAGGTGTCTGGATCACAAAGAAGAACATTTGTGAGACGCAGAACAACTGAAAAGATGCTAGAAGAGTCCCTGACACCATCTGTCAAGCATGGTGGAGGTAATGTGATGGTCTGGGGTTGCTTTGGTGCTGGTAAAGTGGGAGATTTGTACAAGGTAAAAGGGATTTTGAATAAGGAAGGCTATCACTCCATTTTGCAATGCCATGCCATACCCTGTGGACTGCGCTTGATTGGAGCCAATTTCATCCTACAACAGGACAATGACCCAAAGCACACCTCCAAATTATGCAAGAACTATTTAGGGAAGAAGCAGGCAGCTGGTATTCTATCTGTAATGGAGTGGTTGGCGCAGTCACCAGATCTCAACCCCATAGAGCTGTTGTGGGAGCAGCTTGACCGTATGGTACGCAAGAAGTGCCCATCAAGCCAATCCAACTTGTGGGAGGGGCTTCTGGAAGCATGCTGTGAAATTTCTCCCGATTACCTCAGCAAATTAACAGCTAGAATGCCAAATGTCTGCAATGCTGTAATTGCTGCAAATGGAGCTTTCTTTGACGAAAGCAAAGTTTGAAAGAGAAAATTATTATTTCAAATAAAAATCATTATTTCTAACCTTGTCAATGTCTTGACTATATTTTCTAGTCATTTTGCAACTCATTTGATAAATATAAGTGTGAGTTTTCATGGAAAACACAAAATTGTCTGGGTGACCCCAAACTATTGAACGGTTGTGTATATACACACACACACATATATATGCACACACATACATATATATACATACACACATACACACTCATATACACCCACGCTCACATATACACACATACACATGGGATTTTTTGGGCATCCAACCACATGATAAATTGGTGGCTCCCGGTACCCATCTATAAAATCTATGGATGCTATGCACTGGTAATTTATTTGTCATAAACCCGCATATCTATAAAACTACGGCCCCTATAGCTACACCACTGGATATAATTGGATACATTGTGTCAGCAGACAGTTTCAGACATGATAGGCTTATATACAGTGCCCCAGCATTCAGTATCACACTGGTAGGCTTAGATACAGGGTCCCAGCAGTCAGTATCATACATGATAGGTGTAGAAACATTGCGCTAGGAGACAGTATCTCACATGATAGACTTAGATACAGAACTCCAGCAGACAGTATCTTTGAATTAACCCTCAGGGGCTAATTTGGCATTTCTGGGGGCCCAAGCAAAGGTATAGTAGAATTGGAAGAAAAATGTATGGATATACAGGGGAGCGCTACTAGTAAGTAAACGGTTAACAATGGTAAATTCCTAGATTTATTAAATATAGGCAACACGTTTCAACACAGGACATGTGTCTTCGTCAGGCCAAGGAAGAACAAACAGTGCAAAGAGACATCTTAAGTTATAAGCCAAACATGGTTAAAAAATCCACAGCAGCCTGAAAAAAACGCGAAAGCAAAGCTCATGGAGAGAGCAGCTGTCAGTGACGTCATATAAACAGATGTGTAATGCAGGACTCACAATCCAGCCAAAAAACAACAACAAACAACATAACTAAGTGATTATGCAATTAACACTACATCATTCTGTTGATGCATGTAAGATGTCAGAACAATTTGAAGTCAAAATCATGTGAAGTCTGTGAGCAAAGGTATGTCTGGGGATCTAATTAAAGACACCTCTAGAGAGTGCCCCACACATTGCCCCCTGTTTATAGTGCCACCACCTTCCTATATCGTGCCACACACAGTCCCCCTGTAGATTGTGCCACACACTGTCTCCTGTAGTTTGTGCCACGTATCACCTGTGGATTGTGCCACACCCCCCTTGTAGATAGTGCCACATACAGTACCCCCTATAGATAGCGCCACACAATTGCAGTCTAGATAGAGCCACACAGCCCCCTGTAGATAGTGTCACTCATAGATTACTGTAGATAGTTCAACACACTGCTCCCTGTAGAAAGTGTCACACGCCACCCCTTAAGATAGTGCCACACACATCCCTCTGAAGATAGTGCCACACACAGCCTCCTATATTTAGTGGCACACACAGTTCCCTGTAGATAGTGCCACACACACCCTCTGTAGATAGTGCAACACACACCCTGTAGATAGTGCCACACACAGCCCCTGTAGTTAGTGCCACACACAGCTCCCTGTAGATAGTGCCACACACATCCCTCTGTAGATAGTGCCACACACAGCTTCCTGTAGTTAGTGGCACACACAGCTCCCTGTAGATAGTACCACACACCCCCTGTAGATAGTGCCACACACAGCCCCCTGTAGCCAGTGCCATGCAAAATATCCCTGTAGATAGTGCCACACACATCCCCTGTAGATAGTGTCACACCCCCTGTAGTTAGTGCCACACACAGCTCAAAGTAGATAGTGTGACACACCCTTCTGTAGATAGTTCCACACATAGCACCCTGTAGTTAGCACCACACACAGTTCCCTGTAGATAGTCCCACACACACCCCCTTTTAGATAGTGCTACACAGCCACCTGTAGATATTGCCACTCACCCACACTTGTAGCTAGTGCTAGGTGCCACCCAAAGAAAAAAAAAAAACGTATACTAACCTAGACCCGTTCCCATGATGAATCCTGCAGCCTATGAGACACCAAGATGGGACCCAGTCATACGCTGGAATGATCCATTGATGTCATTGTGCCGGCCTGCACAGGGATCCTGTCTTGGCGTCTTATAGGATGCAGGCCGAATGTTAGCTAATAGTTTCCTGCTCTACCATAGTATTTAATTGTAGGAATATACAATTGAATGTGACAGTCACCTGGGAACCGGGGCGTGGGCCAAAAATCTGGGGCATGGGCCCGGTTGCCCGCTGCTAGTGACGCCACTGCATCAGCTAGCCATCAATCATTGCTGAGAGGGGCAGCTGAGATAATGATAGATGAGAGGGAGCTCTTTACTTATAAATACAGCGGACTCATAGATGGTGGGTGTGTATCTGCATACATAGCAGCTTGTCATCAATCCTTGCCAGGAGGGGGAGGAGAGGCGGAGGGAGTGATTCCCTCATTAATATAGCAGACTCATAAATAGGCGGCTATATTTTGAGTCTGCTGTAGTCTGTGATAGCTCCTACTAGCCAAATGGCACTATTTTTTTGGTGCCATTTGGGCTAATAGGAGAGCAGACATTTCCCCCACACTATGAAGCCCTGGCAGAGGGCAGCCTAGTCTGATGACAAATCCACTTTTACTCCAGGAGATCAATGTCTAAATATTTGCCTCATTAAACCATCTTAAAAAAAGAATGAATATAAAATGGAAAATTCCTCATTATTACTTTGATCAATGGAATAAAGGAATAAATGAATCCCTGAAGGTCTAGTTTACAATCTACAAATTACCGATCTTTGTGGACCTCTGATCATTAGTGTCTTTGTACGATTGTATATTACTCTCAGTTTATTGCAATCTTCTGTTTGTCTCACATCGTTTGTACTAGAACAGACTGCCGCCTCTCTCCATATGGAAGGGTTGTTAAGATTTTACAGAATAATTTTATTCCAAAGAACTGATACACCACGGAGTAGCAGATAAATCCAAATTCAATGGCAAATTCTTTCCCAACTTTTTCGATGAAGATTATTCTACACAATTTGTTTTTAATTTTTAGAACTGAATACTCTTTGAGAATGGGCAATAAATCCCAGGTCACTGATTTCTTCCTGGTGGGCTTTCAAAGTCTTCACCATTACAGTATTTTTATTCTATTGTTGGTCTTTGTGGTTTATCTGGCTACGGTTATTGGAAACATATTGATATTTCTACTGGTGTCTACCAGCCACTCTCTCCGATCTCCCATGAATTTTTTCCTTTGCCAACTTTCTTTATGTGACGTGTTGATCAGCACGAATGTTGGGCCGAATTCTATGTATATAATATAAGAAGATGGAAGCCGTATATCTTTCCGAGGTTGTATCATACAGTTATTTTTCTTTGGGGCCCTGATTGAATGTTGCCTTCTCACCATCATGTCCTATGATCGGTACTTAGTCATCTGTAACCTTCTACAATACACATCCATTATGAACTTCCCACTCCCTTACTATTTGGCTCTTTGGTCTTGGGCAACAGGATTTTTATTTTCTTTAATAATCCATATCAGTGTGCTACAGCTGAACTTCTGTCGTTCGAACATCATAAACCATTTTTTCTGTGACCTTGCTCCCGTCCTTGAGCTCTCCTGCTCAGACCCAACACTCGTGAGGATCAAAGTTTTCATTGTGACCATTGTGTTGGGACTTTTTCAGTTTTTCTTCATTATTGTGAGTTATATCTGCATTTTGAGATCTATACTTCGGATTTCCTCCTCTACGGGGAAGCAGAAAGCTTCCTCCACTTGTAGTGCCCATCTGACTGTAGTTTCGATATATTATGGAACTTTGATTATCCTCTATATGTCTCCAAGAGGGTACTATTCGAATCTTAATAAGGCTTT
Source organism: Rhinoderma darwinii (assembly GCF_050947455.1). Taxonomy (NCBI): domain Eukaryota; kingdom Metazoa; phylum Chordata; class Amphibia; order Anura; family Rhinodermatidae; genus Rhinoderma; species Rhinoderma darwinii. Next base: position 428,154,257 of record NC_134689.1, read on the forward strand.
ATCATTCTTAAACACTGTGGTCACTCCCTTGTTTAATCCTATAATCTACAGTTTAAGGAGCGCGGAAATCAGAAAAGCTCTTATAAAACTTTTTTGTTTAAAGGGGTTGGTCACTATCAGCATACAATTTCAAAAGTGCCCCAGACAATAAAGAAAGCCAAGAAAGGAGGAGACCTCCAGCTCTCCGGTTCTGCGTCTCAAGATGAGCAATTCGCTCGGATCCCCGCGACGGCCCACAGTGAATAATGCAGGAAAGAGGAAAAAAGTGATCCAGCGCTGTGTAGGCTTTAAAAGGGAAAGTCTGTTCCCACTTTTATTAATAGAAAATTCTCTGCCATGACTAAGAACACTGCACGTATTCGAAACGCGTAGGCTCGGGCATTAACCCGCATCATTTTCGACCTTGAGACTGTGTCTCTGTTCCAATTTTAACTACTTTTCTATTAATAAAAGTGGGAACAGACTTTCCCTTTTAAAGCCTACACAGCGCTGGATCACTTTTTTCCTCTTTCCTGCAATAAAGAAAGCCGTAATGAATTGTTATGAGGGCAAAAAAAGTAAATAATATATGATTTATGTAGCTGCCCCGCCTTACCATGCTCCAGGAGCAGCACGCTCTCCGCAGGCTGGTGTGGGCAGGACATGCTAAAAATTAAAGTAAAAATCCCAGCATGCAATATTCCCAGCAAAGCACATCCTTGTCATCTTGTAAGAAGTATGTATATATCTCACATATATATCTACAGTGAAGGAAATAAGTATTTGATCCCTTGCTGATTTTGTAAGTTTGCCCACTGTCAAAGAAATGAACAGTCTAGAATTTTTAGGCTAGGTTAATTTTACCAGTGAGAGACAGATTATATTTTAAAAAAAAAACAGAAAATCACTTTGTCAAAATTATATATATTTATTTGCATTGTTCACAGAGAAATAAGTATTTGATCCCTTTGGCAAACAAGACTTAATACTTGGTGGCAAAACCCTTGTTGGCAAGCACAGCAGTCAGATGTTTTTTGTAGTTGATGATGAGGTTTGCACACATGTTAGATGGAATTTTGGCCCACTCCTCTTTGCAGATCATCTGTAAATCATTAAGATTTCGAGGCTGTCGCTTGGCAACTCGGATCTTCAGCTCCCTCCATAAGTTTTCGATAGGATTAAGGTCTGGAGACTGGCTAGGCCACTCCATGACCTTAATGTGCTTCTTTTTGAGCCACTCCTTTGTTGCCTTGGCTGTATGTTTCGGGTCATTGTCGTGCTGGAAGACCCAGCCACGAGCCATTTTTAATGTCCTGGTGGAGGGAAGGAGGTTGTCACTCAGGATTTGACGGTACATGGCTCCATCCATTCTCCCATTGATGCAGTGAAGTAGTCCTGTACCCTTAGCAGAGAAACACCCCCAAAACATAATGTTTCCACCTCCATGCTTGACAGTGGGGACGGTGTTCTTTGGGTCATAGGCAGCATTTCTCTTCCTCCAAACACGGCGAGTTGAGTTAATGCCAAAGAGCTCAATTTTAGTCTCATCTGACCACAGCACCTTCTCCCAATCACTCTCAGAATCATCCAGATGTTCATTTGCAAAGTTCAGATGGGCCTGTACGTGTGCCTTCTTGAGCAGGGGGACCTTGCGGGCACTGCAGGATTTTAATCCATCACGGCGTAATGTGTTACTAATGGTTTTCTTGGTGACTGTGGTCCCAGCTGCCTTGAGATCATTAACAAGTTCCCCCCCGTGTAGTTTTCGGTTGAGCTCATACCTTCCTCAGGATCAAGGATACCCCACGAGGTGAGATTTTGCATGGTGCCCTAGATCGATGTCGATTGACAGTCATTTTGTATGTCTTCCATTTTCTTACTATTGCACCAACAGTTGTCTCCTTCTCACCCAGCGTCTTACTTATGGTTTTGTAGCCCATTCCAGCCTTGTGCAGGTCTATGATCTTGTCCCTGACATCCTAGCTCTTTGGTCTTGCCCATGTTGTAGAGGTTAGAGTCAGACTGATTCATTGAGTTTGTGGACAGGAGTCTTTTATACAGGTGACCATTTAAGACAGCTGTCTTTAATGCAGGCACCAAGTTGATTTGGAGCGTGTAACTGGTCTGGAGGAGGCTGAACTCTTAATGGTTGGTAGCGGATCAAATACTTATTTCTCTGTGCACAATGCAAATAAATATATATAATTTTGACTACGTGATTTTCTTTTTTTATATATATATAATCTGTCTCTCACTGGAAAAATTTACCTAGCCTAAAATTTCTAGATTGTTCATGTCTTTGACAGTGGGCAAACTTACAAAATCAGCAAGGGATCAAATACTTATTTCCTTCACTGTATATTTGAGCTATATAAAAACTACATATATATGAGATATATATGTGAGGGACATATATCGATTAGAGAAGCTGCCGCCATTGCCCGCGCAAAAGCTGAAGCGGCAAAAGCGAAAGCCAGCTTCGCAGAACGGGAAATACAGATAAAGCTAAGAGAAGCTTCCCTAAATATGGAGAAAGCGCGCCTTGAAGCAACTCTAGAGAAACTCACTGTTGAGAAAGAGACAGCAGCTGCCATAGCAGAAGCAGAATTTCTAGAAGCCGTAGAACTTCCAGAAATCGAGAATCGTCGCGGCGTTCTCCAGCCGGAACTTGAACACCAAGATCCAGAACAGCATACCTTACAATACGTCTATCAACATTCCAAGTCAGAATACGATACCGACTTCCAACTTAACACAAAGGGTTTTATTAACAAGCCAAGCCACCCTGATTATTCAGACCGCCAGAAAGTTAACTATCAGTCTCCTTACTGAGAACAAGAGAATACACATCAAAGGGAAACCGGCTACAACAACTTCTCTTCAGAACAGAAGATCAAAGCCCCGCTGAAGCTAAGAGAGACGCCCTTCGCTTCAGAACGGTACTATGCAGGTTGTACTAAACCAGAGACTCCCAACAGGCATGGTCGCACACCACACATGCACTCTGACAACACACCATTAGTCGGATCTAACGTTAATCAAGCCACAATGGACTTTGCCAGATTCCTTGTTCGACGTGAGCTGGTCACCAAGGGACTTGTAAAGTTCAGCGATCGCGCTGAAAACTACAGAGCTTGGCGAGCTTCCTTCCAAAATGCCACCAGAGACTTAGATCTATCATGTAGTGAGGAACTGTATCTCCTCGTAAAGTGGCTAGGAAGTGAGTCCGTCGAACAAGCTAAAAGAATCAGAGACATCAATGTAAATTATCCAGATGTTGGTCTTAAAAAGGTCTGGGACAGACTTGAAGAGTGCTATGGCTCAGCCGAAGTCATAGAAAGTGCCTTATTCAAGAGAATTGAGGACTTTCCTAAAATAGCGAACAAAGGCTATACAAAGCTTAGGGAGTTAAGTGATCTGTTAATGGAGTTGTGTGTAGCAAAGGCAGAAGGGGATCTGGTAGGATTGACATTTCTTGACACTGCAAGAGGTGTGAACCCCATAGTTCAGAAGCTCCCATACAACCTGCAAGAGAAATGGGTTATGCATGGTTCTAGATATAAACAGACTTACAATGTACCATTTCCTCCATTTAATGTGTTTGTAGATTTTGTCTCTGAACAAGCTAAAATTAGAAATGATCCTAGCTTTGATTTCACTCTGTCATGTGCCGCCACCCCTGTTAGTAAACCTCGTAGAGCAATGGTGGAGGTCCACAAAATTAACGTTTCCTCCACAGGTTCAGTCCATAAAGAGTTCAGCTCCCGTCAAGGAGACAACCAAAAAGACCCGAGCAGACAGTGTCCCTTACACAGGAAACCACATTCCCTACTTAGGTGCAGAGCCTTCAGGGAAAAGTCTTTAGAGGACCGCAAGGCCTTCCTTAAGGAAAACAACATCTGCTTCAAATGCTGTTCTTCAACATCACACTTCGCCAGAGATTGTGAGGTTCCTGCAAAGTGTATCGAACGTGACAGTACAGAACATAACACAGCTCTACACCCTGGAGCATCATCGTGGACTTCGCCCCAAGACCAAGAGCATAGCGGGGAGCTGAAGAACACAAGTACTGACACTCCAGCGGTTACTTCTAAATTCACAGAGGTTTGTAGAGGCCTCATAGGAGGAAAGTCCTGCTCAAAAATCTCCCTAGTGAGAATTTACCCAGCAGAAGACTGGGAGAAAGCCATCAAAGTATATGCTATTCTAGACGATCAAAGTAACAAGCCGTTAGCCAAGTCTGCCTTCTTTGATAGCTTTAACGTCAGAGGCCCTGGCGCCCCCTACTCTCTAAAAACTTGTGCCATAACTGTAGAGTCAGCCGGAAGAAGGGCAAGCGGCTATGTAGTCGAGTCTATAAATGGCCAAGTGTGTCTGCCCTTACCAACCATACTGGAGTGTAACCAAATTCCTGATAACAGGTCTGAGATACCTACGCCGGAAGTAGCAGCGCACCAAATCTCATCTGAAGCGTATAGAACACTTGATCCCGAAACTTGATCCAGAGGCTCAGATAGTCTTGCTCCTCGGGAGAGATATTATACAAATCCACAAGGTTAGGCAACAGATCAATGGCCCTCACAACTCTCCATCTGCGCAGAGACTCGACCTAGGATGGGTCGTCGTAGGAGAGGTCTGTTTGGGAGGTGTACACAAACCGACAACTGTCAACAGCATGCTTACCAGTACACTGGAGAATGGACGTCCATCTCTCCTCCGACCATGTGAAAACCACTTCATAAAGGAACTGCCACACAGCACTTCATCATCAAGTACCTTTGTAGGCTCTGCCTACGATGACTACATCTGGGATGGCAACCAAGATCACCTAGGGTGCACAGTCTTCCGCCAGACAAAGGAGGACAATCATATGGCGATGTCATTCGAAGATAGACTGTTCCTAGACATAATGGAGCAGGGAATGGTGCAGAATGAAATGAAGAGCTGGGTTGCACCTCTACCATTTAGGCCTCAAAGACAACGCTTACCTAACAACAGAGAACAGGTTTACAAACGTTTAGTCTCTCTCAGACACAGCCTGCAAAGAAAACCAGAGATGAGAGACCACTTCTTTACCTTCATGGAAAATATATTCCAGAACGGCCATGCGGTGTTAGCACCTATACTTCCAGACTCTGAAGAGCGCTGGTACCTGCCCCTTTTTGGTGTGTATCACCCGAAGAAACCAGGTCAGATCAGAGTAGTATTTTACTCAAGTGCCAAGTATGAAGGTGTCTCGCTGAATGACGTCCTGATGTCAGGCCCGGATCTAAACAACAAGCTCTTGGGAGTACTTCTACGCTTTCGCAAAGACGCAGTTGCGTTCTCAGCTGATATCCAACAGATGTTCCATTGCTTCCTCGTCAAAAAAGAACACAGAAATTTCTTGAGATTCCTTTGGTACAAGGATAACGATCCCTCTAAAGATGTTACAGAGTATTGAATGAAGGTACACATCTTCGGTAATAGTCCTTCCCCTGCAGTCGTCATCTATGGGCTGAGGCGTGCGGCTCAAGAGGTCGAAACGAAGTACGGAACGGATGTCAGACGCTTCGTAGAAAAGGATTTCTATGTGGACGACTGTTTGAAATCAATGCCCACAAATGAAACCGCAATTTGTCTTCTGAAGAGAGCCCAGGAGATGCTCGCTCTATCTAACCTGAGGTTACACAAGATCGCTTCTAACAGCCAGAAAGTGATGGAAGCCTTTCCTCCTCATGACCACTCAAAAGACTTAAAGGATTTAGATCTCCCATGCATCAGAGCCTTGGCCTACTCTGGGACCTAAAAGCGGATACGTTCACCTTCCAGGCCAGCAGAGAAGAAAAACCCTTCACTCGCAGAGGAGTACTGTCGGCCATAAGCAGTTTATACGACCCACTGGGATTTGCAGCTCCTGTAATCATCGAAGGTAAAGCTATGTTGAGAGACTTCACCAGGGAAGTGTCGAACTGGGACGCTCCTCTTCCCATGAAGGAAAGAGCCACGTGGACGGCTTGGAGAAATTCCCTGACAGCCTTATCTGGTCTTCACATACCACGCCTGTATGCTTCTGTACCAACTACCAAGGTTGAGACACAAAGACTTTGTGTTTTCTGCGACGATTCAGTCAAAGCGATTGTTGCTGTAGCTTACTTAAAGACGATAGATACCAGCGGAGAATGCCACGTAGGGTTCGTCATGAGCAGAGCAAAACTAGCGCCACTTCTTGAACACGCCTGGAACTTTGCGCCGCTGTGTTAGCAGTGGAGTTAGCCGAACTCATTACTATGGAAATGAGCATGGATATTAAAGACGCCGAGTTTTACACTGACAGCAAGATAGTACTAGGATATATCTGTAACTTAACTAGACGCTTCTATGTCTACATAAGCAACAGAGTGCTAAGGATTAGAAGATCTACCTCTCCTGAACAATGGCATTACGTACCTACGCATCTCAACCCTGCAGACCAAGCAACCAGATCCGTTGCAGCTAACCGTCTCAAAGACACAATCTGGTTTACAGGCCCTACGTTCTTGTATAGACCGATGCCCAGCACAGTAGAAACCGCCATGTTTGAACTAGTGGACCCACATGCAGATGTTGAGATACGCCCTCTGGTATCTGCATTGCATACGGAGACTGTGGACAGCCACCTGAAATCTCACCGATTCAGTATATTCTCTACTTGGAGATCACTTGTCCGTGCAATCATCTGTTTGACTCACATGGCTCGGTCGTACAAGACAACCTCGTCAGCGGATAAAGGGGACTGTAAAGGCTGGCATCGTTGTAAACATGTTTACACGGCTCTCGATCTGGAACAGGCAAAAAAAAATTTCATCCAACGAACCCAATAGTGACGTTGGCTGACGTCAAGCGGGGAGTGTTCTGTCCTCGCCAGCTAGTCCAGTTATTTACGTAATAATACCTCTTTTTTTGTGTATGATTACCAGTACAGATATTGCAATTGCCTATTCTTGTACCCCATCTATATTGTATTGTATGGTTATAGCACCATCTACTGGTGGTTTTGTGTATTTCTAGATTGTAGTTCTCTATGTATTATGGGAAAGCTCCTGAGGCATTGTGGGTTATTTCCTGTTCCTGTTTGTGTATGAGTAGTAGCCATTTTCCTCATCATGCCAGTTCTACCTCAAGTTCAGTGCCAACAGCCTGTTCTAAGCATAGTCGGTAAGATCAATATCTATATGTTATAATCCTGTGGTTCACTGTATGTTTTGCTGTATCAGATAGGACATTGTCAGCTTGCAGTATTACCTCATGTTATATTGTGTATGTATAGCAGATTATTTGTATCCTATGCACTGTACAGTTCATATATTCTGAATACTGCTGTTATTTCATCCTATAGTTTCACCCTTTCCTGTCTACCAGCAATAAAGAGAAAGATTTCCCCAATTTCACAGCCTTTTTCTTAAGAAGACAGGGGGTTTAGCTACATGTCAGATTACACACCTTGCTAACGTGTATGAGGACAGAATAGCACCTCTACCAAAACATTTTTTAGAGAAAGACAGAAAATGGCTAAAAACAAGCTCTCCACTCTTAGGGTATCTTCACACAGCGCTTTTTGTAAGGCAGAAAAAATCAGCTTCAAAATTCCTTCAGGAATTTTCAGGTTATTTGACGTTTTTTTTGCCTGTGTTTTTTAAGCCATTGAAGCAAATGCATAAGACGCAGGCAAAACAAATCACTCCAAACGAGTGCCGCAGGTTTTTTATGCCTCCTATTAATTTCAATTGGAGTTCAGAGATGGAAAACACTTGAAGACCATCAGCACCCACTTACAGTAAAATGACATCAGCCCACCACTCACAGATGCCCCCTGTAGATAGTGTCACACAGCACCCTGTAGGTAGTACCACACAGCCCCCTTGTAGGTAGTGTCACACAGCCCCCTTGTAGGTATTGCCACATACCACGTTGTAGGTAGTGCCACACAGCCCCCTTGTAGATAGCGCCCCATCCCTTCCTTTTTATACATAGCGCCACTGTAGCTCCCTGAAGGAGCAAAATCCTCCTGGATAGAGCGTTTGATGTCTCTGTCCATATATGGACAGTGACATCAGGGGCAACCCCTGAATCGGAATTCCTGTCCACCGCGTTGCCGAATCATTTATGGATAGCAATGTCAGGGGCTTCTCATGGACACGAATCCCCGGCCACCATGCCGGCAACGCTTTGAACGGCTATTCCACTTCAGGGCTTGCCCCTGATGTCACTGTCCATATATGGACAGAGACAACAAGCGCTCTGTCCAAGAGCAGAATCCCTGGCCACAGGGGGATTCCGCTCCTTCAGGGAGCTACGATGGTGCAATGTATAGGAAAGGGGGGATGGTGGGGTGCCATCTACAGAGGCGGGGGGTGTTATATACAAGTTGGCTGCAAAAAATCTCCTCCTCACATGCACTTTGCGCTGTGCGCAGGAGAGAAAGCACGGCCACAGTTGTTCAGAGGAGTTTTGCGGAACCCCGGTTGGGAACCACTGGACTACAGCATAACGAACATAAACTAAGAAGATGTGCAGGTGTCGCCTGACCAGTGTCCAGTGCACTTTGCTCTGTTCCTGAACAAGTCGGAGACCAACGCAAGCACAGAAGAGGGTCCGGAAGTTCCGGCATTAACAAGCTGAATCTTCTGCCTCTCCATGGTGCATGCTACCATGGACAGGGAAAGAGTGACGGCGGGGGACAGCAGAGTTTTCACTAGGGGGCGTGGCCTGTTGGAACCGGAGAAGAAGACCGAAGAGCTGAATATTTTATATTAGTAAATATGTTATTTTTCCTTCGGACACAATTTAAACCCATTTTATAGTAAACTGGCCAACCCCTTTAAATGCTTAAAGATACAAGTAGTTTGTAATACTAGGAACACAATTATGGAATATCATCCTTGTATTTGTAAATACACATTTTTTAATCAAAGCAAATGTATCCTAAAAATGTTTTTCAAACTAATTTTCTTTTCAAAAACTTTTTTACGAATATTACTAGTATTTTCACTACTACTAATGGTGTGATAATAATAATAATAATAATAATAATAGTAATAATATTAGTAATAATAATAGTAATAATAATAATAATAATAGTAATAATAATAATAGTAATATTAGTAATAATAATAATATAATAATAATAATAATAATAATAATAATAATAATAATAATAATACATCACCTTAAGACTTCATGCACATGGCCATATTATGGTTCCATGGAAGTTTGTCACCCTTAGAAGTCTATGAACCCATTTTGCACCTCAATGTTTCTAGAGGAGTATAACTCTATAATACAGTGTAGTATGGAGACACCATGTGGCGGCGCATATAGTGCCTACTGCTCAATAGTACAGAACTTTAGGGAGTCTGAGTGCTGCCTTCTAGGCTCCGAGCCCACAGGTCTGCCAAGTATGTGAGGCCTTCGTCTTTGTGTGCCCTGACAAGCTATGATAAAATAGTTGGAGAATTGAGAAATTGGTTTATATAAGCCCCGGTTCACATCACTTTTGACCCCACATTTAGCGTGTACGCCAGGAAGATTCTCGACGTACATGCTAAATGAGTCCATAACCCGACAGAGGACAAAAGGCTGTGGTTTTAGCCTCTGTCAGGCTGGAATATGTCTGTATACTTTTTTAGCAATGAAATAGCGTAGTAGTCTATGCTATTCCATACAACAGGAACCCGCAAAATAAACTTATACTGTGCGGTATAGTTTTTGTTTTATTACATGGGAGCCTATGAGGAATGTATGCCATCACATAGCATAAATCACAGTCGTCCATTAAACTTTTTAATAGCTTTTCATAATGTATGCGTTAATCGAATGATATAATAGCCTATGCCTGTAATGGATGCCTAATCATAACGTCTATCACCCATAGGCTAGTATGGCATCCGTTCAACCTATACGTCATGAAAAGGTCATATAAATTTATGATGTATACCTTAATTGGATCTCAGAATAGTCTAAGGGTGACGGATGCCACTATTACGCATCTGTCACAGCCTACGTATAACGCATACGTCAGGAGCTTTTCCCAGGGTATACGCTAAATATGGGCCAAAAAACTGGTGTGAACAGGTCCTAACCCGTAACAGTTTATATTTAATGTATATGTGCATTTATTTTTGTAACAAATAACAAAAACTTTCTATTTTTCCTGTGTCGTTGCCTATTTTGACCCATCTGTTGACCTGACCAGAGGGGAAAAGATTCACGATAACGATATATCTTCATCTTCGTCAATACTTGAAGATTCTTAATAGAGACATTCCTACAATGAATCTTACAATAATGTTATCAATGATTTGTAAAATATTATTTTTTTATAAGGTACTTATAGAAAGTTCTGCATGAAATCTCAACAAGGGCATATGCGTGATATTCTTAAAGTATAAGTTTCAATATAAATTTATTTTGCAATTTTAGCTAGTCGTCAGCCAGCCTGGAGCTCTACTATGTCACTGGGCTGGCTATCTGGATTCCCTCTTCCCTCCTCTCCCCATCTCCAGCCCGGCTTACATCAGGGCACATCAATTTGTTATTCTGCTTCCAGCAACTTTACTTGGGAAGCTAAATAAGCGTCTGTGCCATGGCCGGTGACTTCTCCCTCTCTCTGAGCACTGGGACAACAGCTAGTTTCTTCTCTCCTTTGTGCTCGGCAAGGAAGGAAAGTCGGATATCATTCCTAATAAAAATGACTGAGAGTGATCAGACACCAGGGGGAGAGGGTACATTGAAAGAACTCTATTGACCAAATATTCAACTGCCTACCATAAAAAAATAATATATATATAAATACAAATTTGAATATAAGTGTCTGAAGTAGCATCATCCTTTTAATCCTATTGACATTCTCCCTAGAAATAAAAGAGGGCGTCCTCAGTGGTTAGCACTGTTCACTTGCAGCACAATCGGTGCTCGTTGTTAGGGCCAAAATTGGCCGGTGTAAATGGACCATAATTCTACATAATAACCAATGCCGGTTGGCCCTGCCCAGTCTCCAGGGAATCAAAAGACGAAGGCCGGATCTTTGTTTCTGCTGTGGCAAATTTGGACATCTAATCCGAACCTGTCGTACTCGTCCGCTGTCGGAAAACTTCAAAGTCAAGGTGATTTAGTAGAAAACCAAATAGACGCTCAAATATTTCCCTTTGATTTATTTAAGTTAATCCTACGTACCTCCACTTTTATCCTATGACAAAATATCTGCTTGGGTAAATATATATATAGGGGTGCCGCTGCTAATTTTATTGACTCCAGATTTGTCAAAAAGTTAACATTACCCCTGACGGAGCTATCCAGGCCAATCAGGGTGACAACAGTTGAAAATGCCTCTCTCTCTCTCTCAAAAATGACAGATTTCTTTATTAATTGGTTCTGTGCCTTTTGAATCTCTGACATTTTTGGTTTTAGAATCTTTACCCAGTTATTGTTCTAGGTATGTCATGACTTCGTATTTACAATCTACTCATCGATTGGCAATAGGGAGATATAGAGAAGTGGAGCCCCAAATGTCATCACACTTGTCTGGTATTACCCATGCCCACCACTTATATCTCTACTGTGGGTTTTCCAGAATATTTAAAGAGGCTCTGTCCCCAGATTCTCAAATCCCTATCTCCTATTGCATGTGATCGGCACTGCAATGTAGATAACAGTAACGTTTTTTGTTTTTTTAAAACGTTCATTTTTGGCCAAGTTATGAGCTATTTTATATATATGCAAATGAGCTTTGAAATGGACAATTAGGCGTTTATTTTTTCGTTATGTCCAACTGGGTGTGTATTGTGTTTTTAACTGGGCGTGTTTACATGTATGACGCTGACCAATCAATGACCAGTCAGCGTCATACACTGCGATGTGCAGCCGCATACACAGAGATTAACGTTAATCGAGTGTCCTGATAATGAATACACATGACCATCCAGCCGGGACATCATGTGTATTCAGAATCCTGACACTTCTGACTCTTTTCTTTGAGATTTCCAGCAAGGGAAACGAAATCTCGTTTACCTCCGTAATCTCGCGAGATTATGCGTGGCTTGCGGGAATCTCACAGAAAAGATTCAGAAGTGTCAGGATTCTGAATACACATGACGTCCAGGCTGGATTTCATGTGTATTCATTATCAGGACACTCGATTAACATTAATTTCTGTGTATGCGGCTGCACATCGCAGTGTATGACGCTGACTGGTCATTGATTGGTCAGCGTCATACACGTAAACACGCCCAGTTAAAAACAGAATACACGCCCAGTTGGAGATAACAAAAATAAAAAACACCCATTAGGCCATTTCAAAGCTCATTTGCGTATATATAAAATAGCTCATAACTTGGCCATAACTTGGAGGGGTTTGACTCCAGTATTTATACATAGTATAGCAGAAAACAGCAGAGCGCTGGATCAGAACATATCACATCACTATAGCAGAATTATCTACATCCACATAATATATGGGCGGCTGTATGTGAATCACTACTTTTCTATTATGACCCCAAGTGACTCTATAAATACTATTCCTATTCAGGAGTTTCTATCATTGGGAAAAGAGAAATACCTTTTCAAACTATAAGCCTAAAAATTATTGAACAACAACAAAAAATATCTTTATAACTGATATAACAAAAAATTAATTAGTCACCAGATGTTTTTAGCAAAAATCACATTGATATCCCAACAAATACAAAAGTCATAGCCGTTGAACTGACACATACAAAAAAATGACTAAACTGTGTCTGGCCCTGAAGACCCAAAATATCCTGAAAGTCGGAAATGATTCAGAACTCATATTTATACCATTAGAGGCAATGGAGGCTGAAATAGGACTCTATCTTCTAACCTTCATTGTCTTACATGGTGGACATTTGGTTCTGTAATATAAAGTTTTCCTATCAGGTTATTGATGAACTTTGAAATGTTCTGGATTTCCCTCATATAATGTAATAGGATACTTCAATATGAAATGAAACAAAGCAATCAATATTTGACTGAAACTCCCAATGGCTCCACATCTCAATAAGGTGAATCCTCATAAGACTCATTTAAAATGCAAGAAAGTTACACAATTAAAACACCACAATTAGCCATCGTTACTTTCCTTAACTAAGCAATTTAGGATTTTATTAACATGATCCCAAGACATTTCCTACAATAGACGCGTCATTATGGGATTTCACATCACAACGTTTGTTTACGTGGAGTCGTTATGAAGACAATTCTCCTTGGGTTTGGTTCATGAACTGAATCATATCAATATTTAGACACCATTTACTCTTTAAATTTAATATGTAATTCATTTGTATATGAAGAGGATATTATTGTGAATGATGTAGAATTAATACAGATAAGCAGAGCTGAACGTGTTATTGAACTGTCACTAAAACTATACCACTAAACTTAGATGGTGACCAATACAGAGGTGTAAATGTCAACTTTAGTACCTTAAAATAACCACATACCACATTGTTTAACAAAAATAAATCACAGCACCACACTTTCAAAGCCTCCAGCCTCTGGACCCGATTGCTCAGCTGCCCCGCCAAACCAGCCGGACCTGCCCCATTAATCCATTCCTCTGACCAATACCCGTAAAAGTACCCAGATCATACTATGGGGGTTACTGTGTAAGTCTTAAAGGGGTGTCTGGTGTTTATATATATATATATATATATATATATATATATATATATATATATACTGTATATAAAATACACAAGCAACAGGAAAGTTTGATCACCACATTCCAACAAAATAATTTTTTTTTTATATACAGGTGAAAGAATGCCTGTGACTGAAAACAATACGTTACACTAGAAAATGGCGACAGCACACTGCGAACACTTCCACCTAAAAACTATGAATAAATATATAGGCATAGCTGCTGAATCTACTTACAATAGTGAGGCTCTTAGCGCACATTTTGATCAAATTGTGTGAGCCCATCTGTCATGACAAGGCGACCTCTATAAGGTGGGAACCTACGCTGCACATTCACCCAGAACTGGGACTAAGAACTATGAATATATATATATTCTTGTTATGGCAAGAAGGAGGTGAAGGGAACAAGTGAGCCCTAATCTACCCACCGCCCTGTCCCTGCCTACTTGCAACGACCCGCCCTAGGCGACCGGGTACAACTTGGCGGCGGTCCCTACGCTGACTAAGTGCAAGGGGATACAAACAGGGAACAAGCAAGGGAAGGGGCAGTAGCCCACGGAACACAGTGAGGAAACGGAGTGGTGAACGAGCCAGTCAGGATCAGGATGTAATGGGGTATACAAATGCAGAGCACGGAGCAGGAAGCAAGCCGGGGGCAGAGCGAAGCAGGATAAGCGGGAACTGAAGCAAGGCAGAAGCACGGCAGAAGCAGGCTGGAGCAAGGCAGCAGTGGGGCCAGGAAACCAGGAAGAATCACAAGCAATGAGGAAGAGAAAACGGCAGGTATAAATGGACAGGGGGCGGAGCTAACTCCGACTGGCCAGGCCGCGATAGGCTCTCCCACTCCTGAGCCTGCCACCCTGATTGGTGGGAGCCGGTGTCAGTCTAAGAGGTCAGGCCTCAGGTGTCGACTGATTAATCCTGGGAGTATACACAGACGTAGTGCCTGGCAGATCCTTTACAGTACTCCCCCTTTTATGAGGGGCCACCGGACCCTTACTAAGAGGACCCGGTTTCGTGGGGAAGAGAAGGTGGAACCTCCTGACCAATACCCCAGCGTGAACATCTCGAGCAGGTACCCAAGTCCTCTCCTCCAGCCCGTATTCTCTCCAATGGACCAGGTACTGAAGGGAGCCCTGGATCATCCTACTGTCCACAATCTTGGCCACCTCGAATTCCACCCCCTCAGGGGTGAGAACGGGAACAGGAGGTTTCCTCGAGGGGGACCAGGACGGGGAGCAGCGTTTAAGGAGGGAGGCATGAAAGACGTCGTGTATGCGAAAGGATGGGGGCAGCTCCAGACGGAAGGATACAGGGTTGAGGACTTCAATGACCTTATAAGGCCCAATAAATCGGGGAGCAAACTTCCTGGACGGGACCTTAAGGCGCAAGTTCCTAGACGACAACCACACCAGATCCCCGACGACAAACCGGGGGTTAGCAGAACGTCTTCTATCAGCCTGAATCTTTTGTACGCTCTGGGACGCCTCTAGGTTCTTCTGAACCTGGGCCCAGACTGTGCACAGTTCCCGATGAACGTCCTCTACCTCGGGATTATTGGAACAACCAGGAGAAACGGAGGAGAACCTTGGATTAAACCCGAAATTACAGAAAAACGGGGAGACCCCTGACGAGTTACTGACCCGGTTATTCAGGGAAAATTCGGCGAGGGGAAGGAATGAGACCCAATCAAATTGACAGTCAGAGATGAAACACCTTAAATATTGTTCCAGGGATTGATTAGTCCTTTCCGTTTGGCCATTAGTTTCGGGATGGAAGGCGGAGGAGAAGGACAGATCAATCTCCAACTTTTTACAAAAAGCTCTCCAAAATAAGGAAACAAATTGTACCCCTCTGTCAGAAACGATATTGACTGGGGCCCCATGGAGACGCAGAATGTGTTTAACAAACAAAGAAGCTAACGTCTTGGCATTAGGTAGTTTCTTAAGGGGCACAAAGTGGCACATCTTGCTGAAGCGGTCTACTACCACCCACACCACCAACTTGCCCTGAGATGGAGGCAAATCGGTGATAAAATCCATGGAGATATGGGTCCAAGGTCTCTGGGGAATGGGCAAAGAATGTAGTAAGCCCGCAGGTCGGGACCTAGGGGTCTTGGACCTAGCACAAACCTCACAAGCGGTGACGTAAGCCCTAACGTCTTTAGGCAACCCAGGCCACCAATAGTTTCTGGTAATGAGGTGTTTGGTACCCAAGATGCCAGGATGACCAGATAGTGCGGAGTCATGGTTTTCCCTGAGTACCCTTAGCCGGTATTGCAGGGGGACAAACAGCTTGTCCCCAGGGAGGTTCCCGGGAGCTGAACCTTGATCAGCCGCAATGTCAGAGGCTAAATCAGAATCAGTGGCAGAAACGATTATACCAGGGGGTAAAATACAAGCAGGATCCTTCTCAGAAGGAGGATTGGCCATGAAACTACGTGACAGTGCATCAGCCTTAATATTTTTGGACCCAGCCCTATAGGTAACCAAGAAGTTAAATCTGGTAAAGAATAGCGCCCATCGAGCTTGTCTAGGATTAAGCCTCCGGGCAGATTCTAGGAAAACCAGATTCTTGTGGTCAGTAAGGACCGTTACCTGGTGTCTGGCCCCCTCCAGGAAGTGACGCCACTCTTCAAAAGCCCATTTAATGGCTAAAAGTTTGCGGTTGCCAATATCATAGTTACTCTCCGTGGGCGAAAACTTCCTAGAGAAGTAAGCACAGGGGCGGAGATGGGTGAGGGAGCTGGTACCCTGGGACAAGACGGCCCCCACTCCCACCTCGGACACGTCAACATCCACAATAAATGGCTCCCTTTGGTTGGGCTGAACCAGCACGGGGGCCGAGATAAAGCACTTCTTGAGGGTCTCAAAAGCCTGGACGGCCTCAGGAGGCCAGTGGAGGACATCAGCACCCTTGCGAGTGAGGTCCGTAAGAGGCTTAGCGACGACCGAGAAGTTGGCAATAAATCTCCTGTAATAGTTAGCGAACCCCAAAAAACACTGTAGCGCCTTCAGGGAGGCAGGTTGGACCCATTCCGCCACAGCCTGAACCTTGGCAGGGTCCTTGCGGAATTCATGAGGAGTGAGGATTTGACCCAAAAATGGTATCTCCTGTACCCCAAACACACATTTTCGGTTTTCGCAAACAGATTATTTTCCCGGAGGACCTGGAGGACCTTCCAGACATGCTCCACGTGGGAGGACCAGTCCTTGGAAAACACCAGTATGTCATCAAGGTACACTACAAGAAAATTTCCCAGGTAATCTCTCAGAATTTCATTAATAAAATTCTGGAAGACGGCAGGGGCATTACACAACCCAAAGGGCATGACCAGGTATTCGAAATGACCTTCGGGCGTGTTGAACGCAGTCTTCCACTCATCCCCCTCTTTGATGCGGATAAGGTTATATGCCCCCCGTAGATCGAACTTAGAGAACCATTGGGCCCCCTGAACCTGATTAAAAAGATCCGGAATCAAAGGAAGGGGATACTGGTTCCTTACTGGGACCTTATTCAAGTTCCGATAGTCAATGCACGGCCTAAGACCACCATCCTTCTTCCCCACGAAGAAGAAGCCAGCACCTACAGGAGAAGTCGAGGGGCGAATGAAACCCTTGGCCAGGCATTCTTGGATATACTCCCTCATAGCTTCACGTTCAGGACATGAAAGATTAAATATCCTACCCTTAGGAAGCTTAGCACCAGGTACCAAATCGATGGCACAATCGTAATCTCTATGAGGGGGCAACACCTCGGAGGCCTCCTTAGAAAACACATCAGCGAAGTCCTGAACAAACTCAGGTAGCGTGTTTACCTCCTCACGGGGAGAAGTAGAGTTAACCGAAAGACATGACGTCAGGCATTCACTACCCCATTTGGTGAGATCCCCAGTATTCCAATGAAACGTGGGATTATGCAGCTGCAACCAGGGAAGACCTAATACCAGATCGGACGATAATCCCTGCATCACCAGTACAGAGCACTGCTCGAAATGCATGGAGCCAACAAGGAGTTCAAAAACAGCAGTATGCTGAGTAAAATAATCATTAGCAAGAGGAGTGGAGTCGATACCCACTACCGGGACAGGATAAGGCAAATCAATAAAAGGCATTTTTAGAGACATATCAAATTCCACAGACATGATATTAGCAGATGAGCCAGAATCCATGAAGGCACTGCCAGTGGCACACCGGCCAGCAAACGAGACCTGAAAGGGAAGCAAAATTTTATTGCGTTTCATATTAACGGGAAATACCTGTGTGCCCAAGTGACCTCCCCGATGATCACTTAGGCGCGGAAGTTTTCCGGCTGCTTATTCTTGCGCCTGGGACAGGTGTTCAGTTGATGCTTGTCATCCCCACAATAGAAGCAGAGACCATTCTTCCTGCGGAACTCTCTATGTTGTCGAGGGGACATGGAGGCCCCGAGTTGCATAGGTACCTCCGAGTCTTCCGTGGAAGAGCGAGGAGACGGGACCTCGGGGGGAATCGCAGGGAAGTCAGAGGGGAAAACATTGAAACGTTCAAGCTGACGTTCCCTGAGACGTCGGTCAAGTCGTACTGCTAGGGCCATAACCTGGTCTAGGGAGTCAGAAGAGGGGTAGCTAACAAGCAGATCCTTCAGGGCGTCAGATAATCCTAACCTAAACTGGCACCTTAGGGCCGGGTCGTTCCACCGAGAAGCTACGCACCACTTTCTAAAATCAGAACAGTATTCCTCAACAGGTGTCCTACCCTGACGTAAGGTCACCAGCTGACTCTCGGCTAAGGCAGTCCTGTCAGTCTCGTCGTAAATGAGTCCGAGGGCAGAGAAAAAACGTTCAACGGAGGAAAGTTCAGGTGCGTCAGGAGCCAAGGAGAAGGCCCACTCTTGGGGCCCTTCCTGGAGTCGGGATATAATGATTCCCACCCGCTGGTTCTCGGAACCTGAGGAGTGAGGTTTTAGACGGAAGTAAAGTCTGCAACTCTCCCGGAAGGAGAGAAAAGTCTTACGGTCCCCTGAGAACCGGTCAGGTAACTTGAGGTCAGGTTCTAGAGGTGAGGTGAGGGGTACTACTATGGCAGCGTCAGACTGGTTGACCCTCTGAGCCAGGGCCTGGACCTGTAGGGAGAGGCCCTGCATCTGCTGGGTCAGGGTCTCAAGGGGGTCCATGATAGCGTCAGCGTAGGAGAAATGGTAGACTAGGTATGGGCTTGTGATTATGTTATGGCAGGAAGGAGGTGAAGGGAACAAGTGAGCCCTAATCTACCCACCGCCCTGTCCCTGCCTACTTGCAACGACCCGCACTAGGCGACGGGGTACAACTTGGCGGCGGTCCCTACGCTGACTAAGTGCAAGGGGATACAAACAGGGAACAAGCAAGGGAAGGGGCAGTAGACCACGGAACACAGTGAGGAAACGGAGTGGTGAACGAGCCAGTCAGGATCAGGATGTAATGGAGTATACAAACGCAGAGCACGGAGCAGGAAGCAAGCCGGGGGCAGAGCGAAGCAGGATAAGCGGGAACTTAAGCAAGGCAGAAGCACAGCAGAAGCAGGCTGGAGCAAGGCAGCAGTGGGGCCAGGAAACCAGGAAGTATCACAAGCAATGAGGAAGAGAAAACGGCAGGTATAAATGGACAGGGGGCGGAGCTAACTACGACTGGCCAGGCCGCGATAGGCTCTCCCACTCCTGAGCCTGCCACCCTGATTGGTGGGAGTCGGTGTCAGTCTAAGAGGTTTGGCCTCAGGTGTCGACTGATTAATCCTGGGAGTATCCACAGACGTAGTGCCTGGCAGATCCTTTACAATTCTACTGCACAATTCTGAGTTAATAGAGGGGTTCCCTGCAAAGACCGTCTCTCTCTTTCTCTGTCTCTCTCACTCTCTCTCTCTCTCTCTCTCTCGTACCTGTCATGTCCTGCTTTACACTGACAACACATTGTCACACTGTGGACACTGTCTAACACTATATTTCTCACTGATCAAAAAATAAAGTGCTTTATTCAATCAAATGCAGAGATGCATCGTCTCTGTCCAGCCTTAGGACCTTGACATGCTTGAGAAAGGTCCTAAGTAGAGATGAGCGAACTTATGAAAAGTTCGGTTCGGCTAGTTCACCGAATTTCACGAAAAGGTTTGATTCGGACCGAACTAGTTCTGACCGAACCTGTAATTTCCGTGCTCCGAGCATGGTACTGTCCAGGGTGCTGAAAGACTTAATGGGCTGCACTAACTCTTTCAGCAACCTTGACAGTACCATGCTCGGCACGCGGAAAATACAATTTTAATGTAATAAAAAAAAGAGGTAACAGACTGAGAGCTACGTAATGGTAAGAGCAGAGTTCACAGCAGCACAGAATATTTCAGGAGAGGAGCGTGCAGATTCAGTGCTGCTGTGAACTCTGCTCTTACCATTACGTAGCTCTCAGTCTGTTACCTCTCCTCTACTCCTGTCCTCGATAACACCTTCACATGATTGGCAAGTCACCACCCCACACAAGATCCGCACGCTCATCTCCTGAAATACTGTGCTGCCTTAAACTCTGTGGACAGGTCAGGATCCTGTTTCTTTTAAATGCTGCTGGGGAACCCGCTCGATCCACTATATAAGGCTGCGCCTCCATCCTCTTCTGCCCCAGTCACTCATTCCCAAGCACTGTAGCGCAGTCCACCGAGTTTAAGGCAGCACAGAGTATTTCAGGAGATGAGCACGGCCGGGCACGGCCGGCCACGGGCAGCCGGTCATTTTTCCGAGCCGTGCTCCCATTATAAAGTATAGGAGCACGGCCCGTAAAATAAAAAAAATAGAACATGTTCTATCTTTTTAATGGTCGGGCACCTTCCCGTGAAAAAACGGGAAGGTACCCGTGGCTAACAGAAGTCTATGGGCCCGTTATTTCGGATCGTAATTATGACCCGTAATAACGGGTGTTTTTACGGTCGTGTGCATGAGGCCCCGTAATGACGGGTGGCTACATGTGTGCACTTGTCATTACGGCAGCGTTGCTAGGCGACGTCAGTAAATAGTCACTGTCCAGGGTGCTGAAAGAGTTAACTGGTCGGCAGTAACTGTTTCAGCACCCTGGACAGTGAATTCCAATCAGAATATAGAGTAACCTGTAAAGAAAAAATACATTCATACTTACCAAGAACTCCCTGCTTCCTCCAGTCCGGTCTCCTGGCCGTTGCCTTGGTGACGCGTCTCTCTCGACATCCGGCCCGACATTCCTGGATGACGTTACAGCCCATGTGACCGCTGCAGCCAATCACAGGCTGCCGCGGCCTCTGCAGCCAATCACAGGCTGCAGCGGCCTCTGCAGCCAATCACAGGCTGCCGTGTCAGGAAAGAAGGTCGGACTGGAGGAAGAAGAGGGACTCGTCACCAAGACAACGACCAGGTACGTATGAAATGCTTTTTATTTTATTTTTAATCAGCAGCCTCTTTTCTCTATCAGTGATTGATAGAGACAAGTGGCTGCCGATTTGTATAATATTTTTGACCGGGTTCGGTCAAAACGTGTTCGGCCGATCCCGGTGAAGTTCGAATTCGCTGCGAACCGAACTTTTCCCGATGTTCGGACCGAAACCGGGTTCGGTTGTCCCGGTTCGCTCATCTCTAGTCCTAAGGCTGGACAGAAACGTTGCATCTCTGCATTTGATTGAATAAAGTACTTTATTTTTTGCTTATATTGGAATGCTGCTGAATTTCTCTGTTTCTTTTCTTCTCTTATATCTGTTTTTTTCTTCTTCTCACTCTTTCCTTTCTTCTCTCTCTCTCTCTCTTCCCCTTTCTTCCCTCTCACTTTCTCTCTGTCTCTCTCTTTCTTTTTGTCTCTGACTATTTTTCTCTCCTTATCTCTCTCTTAACCTCTCTCTTTCACTCTTTCCTTTACTTCTTTCTTCTTTCGATGATAAATATTATTCCTCCTAACCAGCCACAAGCAAATCACTTTTGAGCATTAACATTGATATATTCAAATATGAATCAAGATTAATAGTAATGTCTCTTCACTGAAGAGAAAATCTCAATTATTGGTCTTGGTTGGAAGAGAAACAGATACATTATTCAGACATTGCTAATAGCATTTTCCCTAGAGCTTGAACTCATTGAACCTATTATACAGCATCCTGAAAATATGTATTTGGCTCATAAACACAAATGATTCCATGTCATAACAACTGGCGCCCGGAGGCAGCTGGAACAGCTGATCGGTGCAGAGTCCATGTGTCGGACCCCCACCGATCATTTACTAATGACCATTCCTGTGGATAGGTCACCAGATGTACGTGCCTGGACAAACCCCTTTAAGGGTCGGCCACTGAACGAGTGTTTGATTCTTCTTAATCTGCATTTGTATTTGAAAATATGAATCACTTCTCATGTTGTTTAAGACAACGTACTTGATGAGATCCCAGATTAAATCTAGAGGGCATATTAATAAGGAAAATACTTACGCACTCTTGAATCTTTCAGAGAAGTTCCTTTGTCCTACAATCTATTGAGATTTGTGTAAAGTCAACCAGACTGAAGTCACCGAATTCTTACTTCTTGGATTTAAAGGTCTACATGAAATAAAATTTCTACTCTTCACGGTTTTTCTTCTTGTCTACATAGTCATTGTGATTGGAAACCTTCTCATTGTAGCTTTGGTCTCAACCATGGATCATCTCAAGATCCCCATGTTTATCTTCCTGAAACACCTGGCCACCGCTGACGTCTTCCTTACTACTACTGTTGTGCCGGCCATGTTGGACATACTATTAGTAAATGAAAAGAAGATGTTAGTTGGTATCTGCATTACTCAAATGTACTTTATCTTCATTTTTGGATTTGTACAATGTTTTTTCATAGCTGTAATGTCCTACGATCGATGTTTGGCCGTTTGTAACCCAATTCATTATACGTTGATTATGAGTCCCCGTGTTTGTATAATGATGATAAGAGGGTCTTGGTGTTTGGTGTTGTTTATTTTAACTGAAATCATTTTGGTTTGCCAGCTACAGTTCTGCAATCTTAGCTATGTTGAGAGGTTTTTTTGTGACTTTGTTCCAGTGGTAGAACGAGCCACGTCAGACACTTCCATTGTGTTATTGGTTGACTTCACTGTCTCAGTTTTCATGATCTTTTTTCCTTTTGCTTTCACCATTATAACGTATATATGCATTTTTGCTGCCATATAGAACATTTCATCCACCAATGGAAGAAGTAAAGGGTTTTCGACATGCAGTTCCCACCTGGCCACTGTTTGCGCATATTATGGGACTCTGATGATGGCATCCTTGAACTCTTTTAACAAAGGATCTTCCAATTTAAATAACTTTAGTTCCCTACTGTACATTGTGGTGACTCCACTACTGAATCCCATTATCTACAGTCTGAGGAATCAAGAAATCAAGAGAACATTGCAAAAAATGATCAGAAATTTCAGACTAAATTATAAAGTGAGTTTTTTACTTTGGACAAGTCCCTCATTGTGAAACTGATTTTTGGGGGTCCTGTAACTTAGAATCCCTATAATCAGCTATTTTTGATAGGGGGACCTGGCCACTGAGTATATATATATATTCCTTGCAATGACATGTCAGGTCTTTTAGAAGGTTAAGCCACTCTTTATAGTATCTTGGACCCCTACTCTATATGGGACATCTGTAGGGGTTATCCGCAGAAGACTAGGAATAACAAAGGGACAATAAAATTGTTTGTGTAATATGAGGAATCAAAGATCTTAAAGCTAATGAATGAACCCAACACAAAATGCATTTAAAATGTAAAAGATCTACTATCTCTACTTAGTAGGTATATGTACAATGGCAACCACTTTACTGTCTAAAAGGGCTTTAGTCCAACTTTCCATAGACCATGAATTGATTAGAAATCTGAATTATTATCCATAGTTACCCCCTCTTCTTATGGTGTTCCTATGTCCTATGTAAGTTCCAGACTCCTCTATGGTTTTAATATTCTGTTTATGAACTAGGATGATAAAATAAACAGCGCTATAGAAATGATGGAACTGTGCTGTATGGATGGGTGTATCATGTTTTCTGGTTATTTTTTGTGGACTGCAGACACTAAAGTGGTTGTCTTATGCTAACCCATTTTTTATTTTTATGATCTGTAAATCAGGTAATAAGTTAGGTAGGTGTCCGACTTCTTTCACCACCGGTCCAAGAAGTCCAAATCCCTGTTCTTGATTGAGTACAGAATGAGCATGTGCTGTCCTTCTCCATATAGATTAATAGGAGATTCTGAAGCAGCCAACCAAGCTAATAAGGCTATTTTCTATAGTCTTATCCCAAGGTATACATAAAGAAGACCTGACACTATAGGAAAATTTATATAGCCCCTTTTTATATGTTGGCACATACCATCACATGCCTCACCATTTGGACTCAAGAGTGTCTAATGATTGTAGACCCCCCAAACTATCAATCCTTTGAAAAAAATGGGTTGGTGGGAGCCCTCTGGTTTGGTTTTCTCCTTCTGTGTTTCATAATGGTGTAGAACCTATGAAGAGGAATTGCAGTGTTGATATTTCCTTGATCCATTGGGGAAAACTTGAGTTGGGCCTGACTCTGATGGGGTCCCATAGCAGCCACAAGGGGTGACTCTATGGTACATACACCCTCAGTCCCTTTCATATCTATGCTTTTCCTCAAGAACATACCCTTAGTAACAGTAGGATCCTCGTCTAATTTACTTTAACCCCTAGTTCCTACTCAGTCATGATTATTTCTGTTGTTAGGAACTTGTGCACTTGTCCACTGTACCCACGAGATCAGCAGCAGGAGCACTTCTGTTATATACAGCCGGGCTCTTGACGCAACTACCAGGATCAGAGATAACTCCGATCATGGTAATTTGACTCCTTAGATGCCGTGGTGCGTGACAGTGTTTGACAGAGGGAGGGGGCTCCCTCTGACAGCTCATCGGCACCCCATGACTTTATCACAGGGCACCATGGTAGCCGGGAACCTAACAAAGGCCCCAGGTCTCCCATCGGTATCTGCCAGGCAAAAATGCAATAATGCTTTGAAATACTAAATATCATGCAAAAAACAAGACTCCTTTAAGTTACATCAATGAAAAAATAAAGACGTTGTGGCTCTCGGAATGCAGCGACATAAAAGTGTCTGTTATCTACAAAACATGTTTTATGGGGCAAAACGACTAAAATGTAAAAAAAGCAATGCATGTTTGGTATTTCCGCATTCATACCAACCTGTAGAATAAAGTTTACATGTCATTTTACCACATGGCAAACAGCAAAAACAGAAAGAGAAAAAAACCCACAAATAAAACAATGGCGTGATTGTTTAATTTTTTTTTTTTTGCATTCCCTTTTTAAAAACAAACAAAATAAAGACTAATCAATAAAATATATGTACCCCCAAAATTGTGCCATTGAAAAACCCAACCGTTCCACAGGACTCATACAGATAAGATAATAAAAAAAAAAAAGTTATGGCTCTTGGAACGCATTGATGTAAAAAAAAAAAAAAAAATATATATATATATATATATATATATATATATATCGTTTTGGTCATTAAGGGGTTAACGACTTGACGGGTCATAAATTGAAAAAAATTGGTTATCATTGGACAACCCCTTTTACTCAGTGTACAAAAATGGTCATATTCTACATATGGATCTACTGCATCCATAACTGTTCTTTTCTACTACATATTTCACGTCATGACATCATCACAAATCGTGTCATGTGACACATAGATCTGCTGCCTCTGTAATTTGAGTTATTTTTACTAGAGAAACAATGGCTTATAACTCACTAAGAACATGTTAAAGGTTTATTCCCATCGCATAAAGTGATAACATATCGCTAGGATATTCCATCAGTTTCAAATCGGTGGGGGTCCAACTGCTGCGACCCTCTATGATCCTGAGAACGTAGTGACTGCAGTGCTGGTTAAAGGGGTTATTTATTATTAATTTTTTTTAACGATTTATTAAGTTTATAAAACATACCCTCCAAAAAAGTAAATACCCAAGGATATCAACATATTTGTGGTAACCACCCACACAGGGATCCACCATTCACCGGTGTGTTTCATGCCTATACAACACTAGAGAAAAAAATTTGGAGAAAAAGAAAAAATGAAGAATAAACACTCCTCCCTCTTACGCCCCTCAATAACCTCCTCTCAGCCCATCTCATGGACTACCATGGAGCATGTCCCTTAAGTGGATTTGGGTCTGTCACCCATGTGCCTAACCTCTGGTGGAAGGTTTCCTTTTTAGTTTTGTTTTCAATCCCAATCCCATACTCATATCTCAGGTATATACTCACTTTATCTCTGACTTCCATCATTTTTGGTGATATTAGGGGATTTCCAACCAACTGAGATTAAGCTTCGAGAAGCATCTAATTATTAGCAGTGTAGTCACTTCAGTATGTGAGTACACTCGCCAATATACATTTCGGTCCCACATTGATTCTGAGAATTGAATAGATTTTTATAGCGCTGCCGGGTATTGGCAATCTAGTTACTCAGCCTTCTTTGATGACAATATGACTCTTTGTTATGTGACCGGACCCACATTTCTTTATATACTCGCTGCACTACTGCTACTGCTTGTACATAGAGTAATGCAGGGCCAGTCACACGATGAAGAGTTGTCACAGTAGACTGTGCAACTAGACTTCCAGTCCCACGGTAGTGCTATAAATGTATATAAGTGAGTGTACTCACAAACTGCAGTGACTACACTGATAATAACTTTTTGGTCCCCACATAACCCCTTTAAGTGCTGCTAAAACGGAAAGATTAGATTGTATGCTCCATTGGCAACAGGGACTGAGGTGAGTGCTTGCTGTATGCAGCGCTGCATAATATAATGGAACTATCTTAAGAAAGAAAAATGGGAATATATAAAATTTTACTTTTTCATAAAATTACATAAGTTTAAATTAATGGATAACTTTGTCATTTTTCTTGTATTTTTGTTGCACTTCTGTTTTCCATTAACATCTAAAGCTAATTGCTGAAATCCAGTGTATTGCATTGTAGGAGCTCAGTCAGCGGAGCTAAGCTGTTAGATCATATGAGCAGTGAAGTAGCAACGCGTTACCCAAAAGAAAATGTACCAGAACTTTGGATGTGACTTGAGTATAAGATATGGTTGAACCAAAACAAAGTAGCTACCGGCAGGTTATTATAAGGCTAGCACTGATGATACAATAAAATGTGATGTGAGATTCTACTTCAATGTGATATTATTTACGCTCCCCTGAGGTAAGTGCAAGAATGAGACGATATTCACATCTGCGTTCTACAGTTGTTCTGCTCCATCATAGAAGTAACAGGGGCAAAGATTCAGTTTGATACTCTAGCCCTGTATCTAGATACCATAGTCATGGCAGAGTGGCTTGTTGGCATCCCCTCTGTCACCCAGGGACCTCTATCCCGCCAGCCCAATATGACCCCCAGCTACACCCCTGCCAGGCATGCTGGGATGTGTAGTTTTACAACAATTAGACATCCTCAGGTTGGAGACAGCAGCTCCATACAGATGTAATAAAGGTATGGAGGTGGAAGAAAGGGGGAGTATGTATTATAAATAAGAACACTGTGGATTGGGGGCAGCGGGCAATTAAATGAATCAATGTTAACCTGAACACTATGCTGAACTTCAGAGACCGAGGGTGGTGGAGCTTCTTCTAATGCCCCTGTCTTGGGCACCAAGTGAGCTCGTACCACCCTTGAAAATACAGTTCTTACGTGGGATTGAGGCTCCCATTACATCTCTGATGAAAGAAGACTGACATAGTAGGGACAAGAACATTTACACAAGTCTGGCTCTCCTCTTAAGACATTTATGGCATATCCAAGACATTTATGATCCATGCTGCGATATTGTGCCATAAAAAGGCAAATTGTCTGATTAAATGGGTTCTCCAGGACCTTAAGTGCATGTTCAGACATGGTGGATTAGCAGTGCAAATCCGCAGCAGACTTTTCTTTCCTTAGTTTCTATATATTTTTAGTGTACTTAGCGCAGATGTTTCAGAAAACAACGGTGTGGAAAGTAACTTGCGTTGTGGAATTGACATTATGCAGTATGCGCAGTCTGGTGCGGAGAGGCAGTGGATTTTCACTTTGCAATGCAGAGGCTGAAACCTGTGGGCAAGTATGCTGGGAAATCCTCCACATCTGGATGAAACCTCACATATGCAAATCTTGCAGCAAATTCCTTGCGTAATTGTCTCAAATGTACTGCAAATACAAGAGCAGAAAATTTCAGACACATCTGAACGTTCAATAGCGATCGCGGCTTCTTAGGGGTTAAACCATCATTGATGGCCCACTACATGATAGCGGGCAGTGATGGCTGCTATGGCAACGTGGGGCCTAAGAATGGCCTCCGGCTATGCCATCTACGGAAGCCTAATGGGTCCTGACAATGTAGTGAATGTAGTGCAGTGTATTAGAATTACGATCAGGGCCTCTTGCCCTCAAGTCCCCTAGTGGGACAATGTAAAAAAGTAAAAATAAAGTTGTGTAAAAATAAAAAAAAGTTTTAAAAGCGTAAAAATCCCCCTTTTTCCCTTATCAGTCCTTTATTATTAATAAAAATAAATAAATAAACAAATAAACTATACATAATTGGTATCGCCGCATCCGTAATGTGCTGAACTACAAAATTATGTTGTTATTTATCCCACGCGGTGAACGCCATAAACGAAAATAATAATAAACCGAACCACAATCACAATTTGTTTATCGAAACTACAGTTCGTTACGCAAAAAATAAGTCCTCGCACGGCTTTATTGATTGAAAAATAAAAACGTTATGGCGCTTAGAATAAGGTAACACAAAAAGTGAATGATTGTTTACAAAACGTATTTTATTGTGCAAACGCCATAAGACATAAAAAACTATAAACATCTGGTATCGTCGTAATCGTATCGCCCCGCAGAATAAAGCGAATATGTCATTTATAGCGCACGGTGAACTCTGTAAAAAAAATAGAATAAAAACTGATCAAAAACTTGCATGCACCCCATGAAAAATACAATGAATTCCTCAAGGGGTCTAGATTCCACAGTGGGGTCACTTTTAAGGTGTTTCCCCTGTACTGGTACCTTAGAAGCTCAGCAAGTGCGACATGACGCCCAGAAACCAAACCAGCAAAATCTACTGACCAAATAGCGCTCCTGCCTTTCTGAGCCCTGCCGTTTGCCCACCCAGCAGTTTATGACCACATATGGGGTATTGACGTAATAGGGAGAAATTGCTTTACAAATGTTGCGATGCTTTTTCACCTTTATTCCTTGTCAAAATTAAAAATTCATATTTTTTATCGGAAAAATTTGATTTTCAATTGCACAGCCTAATTCCACAAATTGCAGCAAAAAACCCTGTGGGATCTAAATGCCCACTATACCCCTTGATAAGTTCCTTGAGGGGTGTTGTTTGCCAAATAGGGTCACTTTTGGGGGGTTTCAACTGTTTTGGCACCAATAGACCTTTTCAAACCGGACATGGTGCCTAATAAAAAAGAGGCCCCAAAATCCTCTATGTGCTCCTTTGCTTCGGAGGCCGGTGCTTCAGTCCATTACCGCACTAGGGCCACATGTGGGATATTTCTCAAAACTGCAGAACCTGGGCAATAAATATTAATTTGCATTTCTCTAGTAAAGCCTTCTGTTTTACAGAAAAAAATGGAAGAAAAAGGATTTTCTGACAAAAAAAAATAATTTTGGTAATTTCACCTCTACACCTGAAGGGTTAATAAACATTCTAAATGCTGTTTTGAATACTTTGAGAGGTCTAGTTTCTAAAATGGGGTGTTTAATGGGGGTTTCTAATATATGGGCCCCTCAAAGCAACTTCAGAACTGAACTGGTACCCAAAAAAAGAGGCTTTTGACACTTTATTCAAAATATGAGAAATTGCTGTTTATAATCTAAGCCTTGTAACGTTCTAGAAAAAAAAAAGAATGTTCAAAAAATGATGCCAACATAAAGTAGACATATGGGAAATGTGAACTAGTAACTATTTTGGATGTTATAACCCTCTGTCTTAGAAGCAGATGCATTTAAATCCAGAAAAATGCTATTGTTTTCAAATTTTCTCTAAATTTGGCTATTTTTCACAAATAAACAGTGAATATTTCAACCAAATTTTACAACTAACATAAAGCCCAATGTCTCACGAGAAAACAATCTCAGAATCGCTTGGATAGGTTTAAGCATTCCGAAGTTATTACAACATACAATTACATATGTGAGATTTGAAAAATGGTCTCTGAGCCTTAAAAGGAACCTGTCACCAGAATTTCACCTATTAAGGCCTCATGCACACGACCGTAAAAACACCCGTTATTACGGGTCATAATTACGACCCGAAATAACGGGCATATAGACTTTGGTTTTCTGACGGGAAGGTGCCCGTGCCGTTGAAAAAGATAGAACAAGTTCTATTTTTTTTATCTTACGGGCCGTGCTACTATACTTTATAATGGGAGCACAGCTCGGAAAAACGGCCGGCTGCCCGTGGTCGGCCCTGCCCATCCATGCTCGTAATTACGAGTCATAATTACGAGCATGGTCATATGCATGGGGCTAAACCAGCAATACCTGGTGGTAGTGGGTGAAAAATCATTTCTATATAACCTATAATTGTCTTGTTAGTCGGCTCTGTGGCTTTAGTATTCAGTTTTTTTAGTGTTCCACACCGTATGCTAATGAGTAGAAAAGAGTCAAATCTTCATTTGAAAAGAGTCATATCTTCATTCCTCATGTCTTTCCGAGTTTACTCCGCCTCCTTACTTTTGATTGACAGCTCCTCGCCTTCCCCCAGCACACAAAATCCCGCGCTTGTGCATTGATGTCCTCTTCTGGTGTGTGCGCACAAAGGGACACCGGCTTATTAAAATGTTTGCAGACCCTTATTTACGGTCGGAGTAGGGTTTAGAAGAGGGGATAACTGCAATGAACTTTTGATAGCAGCGGCCAGTGAGGGATAAGTAAAGTTCAATAGGTGAAATGCTGGTGACAGGCTCCCTTTAAGGCAAAAACTAGGCTGTGTCCTTAAGGGGTTAAGAGACAGAAGGATTTGAGGAAGCCACAGAAAATCTGTGCTTAGTTCTCCAAGATGTTTGGAACAACCTCCCAGCCGAGTTCCTTCAAAACTGTGTGCAAGAGTACCTAAAATAATTGATGCTGTTTTGAAGGCAAATATTAGTATGATTTAGATTTTCCTTCTTTTCATTCACTTTGAATTTTGTTCATTGATCAAAACTACCATTTTTGAAAGCATTTTTACTTTGCAGCATTTTTCCACAACTGTTTCAAACTTTTGCATAGCACTATATATATACTACTCAGAAAAATTAAGGTTGTGAAAAACCCTTTTGAAGGCAAAAATAAACAATTATTTAAAAAAATTAAACTAACACTTAAGCATCACAGTTTAGCCCCAAGTCAATCAAACTACAATGATATCAATCTGTCCAGTTAGGAAGCATAAGCGTTTGTGAATCTATTTTACCTGCTTTGGTGACCACAGGTGCACTGGAAAGTAATCAGCAGGACAACCCCCAAAAAGGGAATGGTTTTGTAGGTGGTGGCCACAGACAATTTCTCTCTCCTTATCCTTCCTGACTGATTCTTCTCTAGGTTTGGTTTTTGCTTGTGTCCATGTTACTTCTGGTCGTATGAGGCCGTACCGGCAGCTCATTCAGGATGCACAGGTAGTTCAACTCTTACAGGATGGCACTTCCACACGTGCCATCACATGAAGGTTTGCTGTGTCTCTCAGCACAATCTTAAGAGCATGGAAGGACCGTAGAAGAGCATCAACCCATCAACAGGACCGGTATCTGCTCCTTTGTGCAAGGAGGAACAGGAAGAGTATTGTCAGAGCCCTACAAAATGACCTCCAGCGAGCTACTGGTGTGCATGTTTTTGACCAAACTGTCATAAACAAAAACTGTCATAAACAAATATTATGAAGGTGGTATGCGGGCCTGACGTCCTGTAGTGGGACCTGTGCTCACAGCCCAGCACCGTGCAGATCAATTGGCAGTTGTTAGAGAATATCAGATTTGGCAGGTCCACCATTGGCGTCCCGTTCCCTTAACAGAGGAGAACACGTTCAAACTGAGTACATGTGAAATATGTGAAAAAGTCGGAGAAGCCGCGATGAACATTATGCTGCCTGCAACATCATCCAGCATGGCCGATATGACGGTAAGTCAGTGATGGTCTAGGAAGGCATATCCATGAAAGATCACACAAACCTCCAATAGCCAATAGCCAATAGCCAACGGTACCCTGAATGTTGTTAGGTATCGGTAAGAAATCCTCAAAACTTTTGTCAGACCATAGGCTTGTGTAGGACAATTCCCAGCTTGATGTGGCCCAAGTGTGTAGGCAGTCCATGGATGACAAAGACATTGATGCTATTGACTGGCTCTAATGTTTCTCAAACATAAATCTAATTGAGATTCTCTGGGGCATTATGAATCAGTGTATCCGGCGCTGTCAAGTAGCGGCACAGACTGTCCAGGAGCTCACTGTTGGCCTGATCCTGGTCAGGGAGTCTATCCCCCAGTACAACATCCGCTTTCTCATCAGGAGCATGCCCAGACATTGTCGGGAGTGCATACAATCACGTGGGGGCAATACACACTATTGAGTCACATTAAGTTGCATCCGCCTGTGATTTTAATTTTTTACTTGGATTTTCTGGGTGATTCGAAATCCAGGATTTAGTTGGTTTAAAATTTTGGATTCCATTGACCGTTGATACGTCATTTTGTTCTCAAAGATTTCCACAAGTTTTATCAGTAAAACTTTTCAACTTGAATTTTTCGTTCTTCTAGATTCGATGTGTGAATTAAGTGTTCCCCTTATTTTATGTTCTTTTTATGAGCAGTGTGTGTATATACAATATATATAGACGGATGGCTGCACACCTCAGTACCTCGACCTTCAGCAGTTTTTAATAGACAACCTCAAAGGAATAGTCAGCACTTACGATTTAGTGAACTATTGATACTTTATTCACCCATATTAATACGACGTC
The DNA here is from genome assembly GCF_050947455.1 of Rhinoderma darwinii. Taxonomy (NCBI): domain Eukaryota; kingdom Metazoa; phylum Chordata; class Amphibia; order Anura; family Rhinodermatidae; genus Rhinoderma; species Rhinoderma darwinii. The sequence continues at coordinate 428,186,951 of NC_134689.1, forward strand.
GCTTGAGAAAGGCCCAAGATGGGGGCTAAAATGTTGCACGAATATTGGTTAAAAAAGTATCACTCATTCACTTAAATCGTATGGAGGGCTGCCGATTCCTTTGAGGGTTGTCTATATATAAATATACATAGTCTTTGGGAGGCAGATGATTATTTATCAGTATTTTTGTATTACACAGTGGATTAGTACACAGGAGACACATGAGGTAACGGAGGAGAAAGATCCCAGTTATTTCCCACAGTCCCCTGCCTTCATGCTGTGTATATATACAGGCAGTCATCTTATGGTTTATGTAATGACATTTTCATATGCCAGAGACCAGACATCATCCACACAACCGGAATTTAGAATTGCTGTCAGTTATAGACGTCAGAGACCTCCAGGAATCTCTCAAAGACCAGGACAGAGAGGAATTCCCAGCAAGAAATAAAGAGCAAATTCATTTTTGCTTGTATTTCCAGGTTTCTGGAGGAGCATGACATCACCCAATGTAAGTACTTTACAGGTTCATGTTGGAGAATTCACATTAAGGGTTTATTCATATATGGAAGTTTTGTTAAAAAAATTCATCTAAATAGGTGTTGGAGAAATCCATGCACTTGCGGCAGAAACAACCACATTCACATGTATGGAACAGATTTTCAGCCATAGAAATTTGTGCAAGAAATCTTCTACAGTTGAAAATACAATAAAGTGTCCTTGTTATTATACTCTATTTTCCCCAAGTAATTGCATAAAAAACAATAATAAGTAATAGAGAATAATAATAATAGATAATAATAATAATAATGATGGAAATAATAATAGAAAATAAAATATAATACAAATAATATAATAATAATAGATAATAATAATAATCATCATAATAATAGTGATAATAATAACAACAACAACAATAACAATAATAATAATAATAATAATAATAGTGATGATAATAATAATAATATGCAGTGTTTCATTTTCACCTTAATATCTAACTCTTAATTAACTTTCTAAATAACTTCTGTTAGGGATCGGTAATCAGCTGATTTCCAGCAATGTGAAATATAAGTGGTAGTTATTATTAAGATACTGCATGGCAAATAAGAACTCTATGCAGATCTGGGGGAGGCTCTATTTCTAATAGTTATAGATCCATTTTGGTTGTAAGAAGAAATTTATGATAGAATAAATGCGTAAAAAGTGACTTAATGGATTGCCGTAAAGTGGATAAGAGTGGGCACTCCTACATTATATGCAGGAGTGTATCCACCTGTCCTCAGCCTCTTCAGCATGTCTCTCTGGTTCCAGTGAACCTTAGCCAATTTATAAGGCTTGTTGTACCATCGGAACAAAAGTTTAGCACATGAAGCACTATGATCAGCACATGAAGAACTACAGTCCTTGATGATCCGATATATGGTTGATTTAGGGGCAATCTTACAAACAGCAATGTCCTTGCCTGTAAAGCCCTTTTGATATAAAGCAATGATGACTTGCACGTGTTTCCTTGGAGGAAACCAAAGTTAACAGAAGAAGACGACAATGATTTCAAGCACCATCCTCCTTTAAAAGCAATCTGCTCTTATAATTCAATCAGCATGCCAGAGTGATATTAGCTGCCATGTCCTCGTTAACACTTTCTACTGAGCTAACGAGAAAATCATTGAAGTGAGGTAGCAGGTAATTTGCCACTATAAAAACTGAAGCAGCAAACTTTGTGAAAAACAAAACTTATGTCAGTCTCAAAACACTTGGCCAGGACTGTACTTGGAGAGGTTTTATATGCATTAGTCCATTGTTAGGTAGTAATGGTCTTATGAAGGTCTTTCTTTCCCATTTTATAATATAGGGTTGATGTTTGCTGAGATAGGGATACTACCGAATGTGCAGATTCCTTTTAGGGATTTGATTTATCCTTAAGAAAGGCTTATACCATAATGAGAAGGGTCAATACAGGGGTGTTAAGTCGGTTAATAACTGAGAGAATTTGTAGAAACCAGATTTGTGAAGCGGATACGTCTTGGGAGCTATGTAGAGTGATCTCATGGTACATATCTATAACATGTGCTATACCTGCCTCAGCCCAGGAGGAGAAAGACAGGTTAGTTGTGATCATTTCAAAACTTAAAGGGGAGATCTTCATTTTTAAAATGAAGGAATTCCTTCCATGTGTCTAATGTGGATTGGACTGTGGGGAAGGAAACAAGAGTCGGTGAGTATCCCAGAGAGGTGGCTAAGAGGAGAGACTTTAGATTTAAAACTAAGGAGGCTTTTCATTCAATTTTCACTCATCGTTTATAAGATGGGATCCACCAGTATTTTCCTTGACCCAGAATTGATGTCTGATGGTGGGGATATAAGTTAGGATATTGATCGGTAGTTTGTGCAAGCGGTAAAGAATTCTGGGCAAAATTGGCATCATGTTAAGCGAAAATTTCCCACACCAGGTGGTCTAAAATTTAACTTTTTGGATTTGAGAGATTAATGGTTTTAAATTATGATCTACCAGCAATTTAGAAGGGTAGGTGAGTTCAATTCCTAAGTACGATATTGATGTATAGGAAGGGGAAGAATTTTTGGATGACATTTCTTGTAACTGGTAATATTAGGACAAGAAGTTGGGACTTGGATGCAATAATTTTGTAATAGTATAAAGAACTAGATAATTTCATTGTGTTGTACGCAGCTGGTAAACATTCTAATGGATTTTCCATCATAATGTCATCAGAGAAAGTCTCATTGTGCGGGCAATGTCGTCTACTGGTATGCCATGTATCAATGTGTGAGTTCTAATGGCTTCAGCTAATGGCTCTAAGAATAAAAGTAAAATCAACAGTGATAGAGGACCCTACTGGGAATTTTTTTTAAAAGCATGTCATGTGCTAGATCTCAGGCAAAGGGCTTAGGGGATAGTGCCTTAACCCTTTAATGACCTCCAACTGTTTTTTTTAATGGCAGGCCAGGTAGGTCCATAGTCTTCAGCGACGTCTTTTGCTTTAAAGTTAATGCTCCTGCAATCTAGCAGGAGCAGGTTGGGTACTCCGAAGAGAAGATGGAAGCAGTTTTTAACTCAATAAGTAGAATTTTGTTTTCACTGAGCAAGGAAGGTATTGGATGTAGATTCTGTCATTTGAATCTGTAGTTTGGGAGAATTAATGGAAAAGTCTTGGCAAGACATCTCAAGGCTTATTGTCTGGTAGTGTGTTAAGCTTGGTGAGCTCCGACAATAGTGAGATCTAGTGCAGTAGGGGGGGTTAGCTCTGAGGAGGAAACTTTCTGTGATATTCCTCGGAAATTGACGTTATTGCATTGTCATTTAAGTTTAGTCTAATGGCAGCCATGTCATCATCAAGGTTATTGTGGGCTTCCACTAAGTAGTTGTGGGCAGTTTAACCCATTCCCGCCGCAGCCATTTTTCAGATTTTCAGTTTTGTTGTTTCCTCCCCACCTTCCAAAAGCCATAACTCTTTCATTTTTCCATAAATATTGCCATATGAGGGCTTGTTTTTTGCGGGACGAGTTGTATATTTTCACAGCACTGTTTTTGGTACCATATAATGTAGTGGTAAATGAGAAAAAAAGATATGTCTGGGTTGGAATAGAAAAAAAACAGCGAAATATATGTGTGGGGTGGAATAGGAAAAAAAGAGCGATTCCTCAACCTTTTGGGTGGTTTTGTTTTTACGGCGTTCACCGTACGGTAAAAAAGGCATGCCGATATTATTCTGCGGGTCAATACGATTACAGTGATACTAAATTTATATAGTTTTCTTTATGTTTTACTACTTTAAAAAAAAAAAATGATTGTTAAGAATAAAATTTGAGTTTTGTTGCCACATTCTGAGAGCCATAATGTTTTTATTTTTCTGTCGATTTAGCCATGTGAGGGCTTATTTTTTGCAAGGCAAGCTGTAGTTTATATTGGTACCATTTTGGGGTATGTGAGACTTTTTGATCACTTTTTATTTCATTTTTTGTGGGAGAAGAAGGGACCAAAAAACAGCAATTCTGATGTTTTTAATTTTTAATTTTTTACGGCGTTCACCGTGCGGACTAAATAATTATATATTGTAATAGTTCAGACTTTTATGGATGCGTCAATACCAGTTATGTTAGCTTTTTATTTTTTTTTACATTGTGCTTGAGGGAAAATGGGAAAAGGTTTTTTTTTGAGCTTTTACATTTTTTTTATTTGTTAAAAAAACTTTATTTTACTATTTTTTTACTTTTTTTTACTTGTCCCCCTAGGGGAATTTAACCAGCGATCGTTAGCTCGCTTGCACGATATACTGCAATACTAATGTATTGCAGTATATCGCGTTTCTGACAGACCCCTATGAAGCCCTGCCGGAGGCAGAGCTTCATAGGAGTACAGAGATAGCGGACCTGGCGGACTTCGTCAGGGCCCCAGGCAGCCGTGCAAACCAACCGCTCCCCCCGATCTCGCCGCGGGGGGCCGTTGGGACGTTACAGGGGGTCCCCCTGTTTTTAGTAATTTAAATGGCGCGATCACTATTGAAAGCGGCATTTAACTGCTTAAACAAGCGGGATCGCACTCGAACAGGACTCCGCTCATTACCTGGAATTGTCGGCTGTAACACACAGTCGACACACTCGCTCTATGGAGCGGGCTCAGCCCGTGAGCCCGCTGCATATTCCCCTACCCGGTGTACGCTGTATATATACGGCGGATGTCGGGTAGAGGTTAATGGCCTCCATCTTCTCTTCAATATGGTTCACTCTATCTCCCAACTCATTAAGGGAAGAGAAATATTGGACCATCTTGGTCGAGTTTTATTGTGTGGGGCTCTTCAGTGCAATAAGCATGTCTTTCATTAAGTCTATGGTACCTGCCTGAGCAGAAGCTCGTATATGAGCAAAAATTCCCAGAGGATGAGAGAATATACATTTATTCAGTAGTCCTATCTCCAGCTGTGTACAGTCTGTGCAGTCGGCTTCTCTTAACTCGGCAGTTAGAGAGAGAGAGACAGAGAGAGCATACTGCTCTGTCTCCTAAGGTCTCGTTTCCAGAACGGCCTCCAGCACTGTAGGATCACATTACATTGTACGGCGCTGGAGGCCATTCTGAATACGAGAGCCATGCAGACAAGCAGGATGCTCTATCTCCTCATGCAGAGATCATTATTAATTTTCAAAATAATGTCTGTATAATTGGAGGGACTCTTTAAAGGTCCAGCAGAAGACAACCCAATTTGAAGCTCCTTGGAGCCAATCACTTGCCCCTAGGGTCTATATCTTACGGGATGATTCACAAATTATTTATTAGACCTTATTGATGATATATCCTGTGTGTACAATGATAACAACAAGGACTATGATGAAATGAAAAGTGGACATGTACATGTTCTATATAGATGGAGGGTGGGCCCAGTCTGACACTGGTAAGCTTTAACATACAGCTTACACCCGCTGTGTAAGGAGCGGGCTCAGCCCTGAGCCTGTTCCATTCTTCTCCCCTCCCTCTAAGATAAACATTTAAGTACTTTTGTGGGAAAAGGTTAAATGTTTTTCATATAGGACTCACTAAGAAAAGCTACCGGAGTGGAACATGCACAGTCCGATGCAAGGTTTCGGGGAATCGCTCACTTTCTCAAACATACACAGTAAGCGGCTCACGTGACATACACTGCAAAGAAAATCAACATCTAATAAAATGATTTACCCATTAAGGTAGTAGATAATTATAATAGATATTACATGTTTGTATTATTTCAAACATTTGATTATTGTACATTTATACGTAGATCCCACTTTTATTATTGTGAAGAAAATATATATGAAAATTGAGAAAGAGACGCAGTCTGCGTGTCTTTCTAAATTTTTATATATATTTTCTTCACAATAATAAAAGTGGGATCTACGTATCCTTTTTACCCTGACACGGCGCTGGATCATCCTTTTCCTCTTTCATGCTATTTCACCGTGGCCCGTCGCGGGGATCCGTGCGAAGTGTCTGGTCGAGACGCAGGATTTGGTGAGCTGGAGGCTTCCTCCTATTTTTTCTATTGTACATTTATATTGAATCTGTATATGTTCAGTTTAAGGCTAATGTCATTTTGCCAAAATATGGGACCACTTTTGCGTCCTTTTTACATCCATACCTCTTGCAGTTCACATGAACCACACTTTATCACCATAGAAGCCCATGATGATCTAAGTTCTTTTCAAATTAACTGTCGGAGGTCCAGATGTTGACGGTGTAAGACGGATGCTAAAAATGTGCCGTATTATGGCCATGTGAAAGAAGTCTTCGATAACATTTGGGATGTTCCAATATTTTCATCGTACTAGATCATTTAAAGCAGAGGTCTCAAGAACGCGGCCCGCGCGCCGCATGTGGCCCCTGAGACTGTCATCTGCGGCCCGCGGGACACAGAGCCGCTAGTATCGGCTCTGCTCCGGTACTCTGTGAAATCCCTGACATCGCTGTCCATGAATTGACACACGATGTCACGGTCTTCCCCAGAGCGGAGTCCCAAGCAGAGCGCTAACATAGGTTCTCCTCCTGGATTCTGTGGAAATCCCTGACATCGCTGTCCATATATGGACAGTTTTGTCAGGGTCTTCCCCAGAGTGGAGTCCTGGGCACAGCGCTAGTATAGGCTCTGCTCCCGGACTCTGTGGAATTTCCTGACATCGCTGTCCATACATGGACAGTTTTTGTCAGGGTATTCCCCAGAGCCTGAGTCCCGGGCAGAGCTCTAGCATAGGCTCTGCTCCGGGACTCTGTGGAATCCCTGATATCGATGTCCATGAATGGACACGCGATGTCAGGGTCTTCCCCAGGGCGGAGTCCTGTACAGAGCGCTAGCATAGGCTCTGCTCCGGGACCCTGTGGAATCCCCTGACATCGCTGTCCATGAATAGATACACGATGTCTGGGGCTTCCCCAGAGCCTGAATCCCGGGCAGAGCGCTAGTATATTTTCTGCTCTGGGACTCTGTGGAATTCCCTGACATCGCTGTCCATATATGGACAGTTTTGTCAGGGTCTTCCCCAAAGCGAAATCTCGGGCAGTGCGCTAGCATAGGCTCTGCTCCGGGACTCTGGAATCCCCTGACATCGCTGTCCACATATGGACAGCGATGTCTAGGGCTTCCCCAGAGCTGGACAGTGATGTCAGGAGCACAGCTGGAGTCACAGTAGGAGTGCTAGTGGCGCTCTGCCCAGGACTCCCAGCTCTGGGGTTGCCTCTGACATCTCTGTCCATATATGAACAGTGATGTCAGGAGCAGATCTGGACTCCCAGGCAGGGTGCTAGAAGCGGCTCTTCTCCGAGATGCCAGCTCTGGGCAAGCCCCTGACATCACTGTCCATATATGAACACTGATGTCAGTTGCTTCCCCAGAGTTCCGGAGCTGAGCCTATACTAGTGCTCCGCTCTGGGACACCGGCTCTGGGGTTGCCCCTGACACCACATTCCAGTCCAGGAGGATCCCCTGACGTCACTGTGTATGAACAGTGACATCAGGGGCTCCTGCAGCAGAGGAATCCCTGGCCAAAGCGTCGGCAATGCTCTGGCTGGGGATTCCACTCCTAGAGGGAGCCCCAATGGAGCTATCTACTGGGGGTGTCTGTGGCATTATCTACAAGGGGTGTGTGTGGCAGCATCTACAGAGGGCACTGTGGCAGCATCTACAGAGGGCACTGTGGCAGCATCTACAGAGGGCACTGTGGCAGCATCTACAGAGGGCCCTGTGGCAGCATCTACAGAGGGCACTGTAGCAGCATCTACAGAGGACACTGTGGCAGCATCTACAGAGGGCACGGTGTCATTATCTACAGAGGGCACTGTGGCAGTATCTACAGAGGATACTGTGGCATTATATACAGAGGACACTGTGGCATTATCTACAGAGGACACTGTGGCATTATCTACAGATGGCACTGTGGCATTATCTACAGAGGGCACCATGGCATTATCTACCGGGGGCATTGTGGCATTATCCACATAGGGCACTGTGGCATTATCTACAGAGGGCACTGTGGCATTATCTACAGAGGGCACTGTGGCAGTATCTATAGAGGGCTCTGTGGCACGATCTAAAAAGGGGCTGCCTAATTTTGACATTTGTGTGTCTGCCAAACGCTGCCAACTGAGCTGCCGGACTGCATTTACCGACACTTAAACTGTAAAACTGGATAAGTTGAAATAAGCACGTGGAGAACTCTCGCAAATTTCCGGTAAGTTTAAACCTAGCGGTATTATTATAGTAATGTAGTATTATTATAGTAATGTAGTATTATTATAGTATTGTAGTATTGTTATAGTAATGTAGTATTGTTATAGTAATGTAGTATTATTATGGTAATGTAGTATTATTATAGTAATGTAGTATTGTTATAGTAATGTAGTATTGTTATAGTAATGTAGTATTATTATAGTATTGTAGTATTGTTATAGTAATGTAGTATTGTTATAGTAATGTAGTATTATTATGGTAATGTAGTATTGTTATAGTAATGTAGTATTGTTATAGTAATGTAGTATTATTATAGTAATGTAGTATTGTTATAGTATTGTAGTATTGTTATAGTAATGTAGTATTATTATAGTAATGTAGTATTATTATAGTATTGTAGTATTGTTATAGTAATGTAGTATTGTTATAGTAATGTAGTATTATTATGGTAATGTAGTATTGTTATAGTAATGTAGTATTGTTATAGTAATGTAGTATTATTATAGTAATGTAGTATTGTTATAGTATTGTAGTATTGTTATAGTAATGTAGTATTGTTATAGTAATGTAGTATTGTTATAGTAATGTAGTATTATTATAGTATTGTAGTATTGTTATAGTAATGTAGTATTGTTATAGTAATGTAGTATTATAGTATTGTAGTATTGTTATAGTAATGTAGTATTGTTATAGTAGTTCAAATAACGAATTAATTAACAATAATTTTGTAATGTATCAAATTTGAAAGTAATGCGGCCCGTCAACTTCAAATTTTTTCTATATGTGGCCCACTTACCCTGCCGAGTTTGAGACCTCTGATTTAGAGGGTGACTCTAACCCTAACCCGTTAACCACTATTGTGATTTATTACATTAACCTTCATTGATGCCAACTGTAAGCTAATAATCATCAGATAGGATTTTGGGTGATTTGGTGATTGGGAACGTCTGGATTAAACAATTTTTTGCTTTATTTTCTTGCTCTAAATGTAGGACAAAAATCAGACTTCCGTCAATGAGTTTTACTTCTTAGGATTTCAAGTCAGCCAGATTTTCAGAATAATATTGTCCTGTCTGATCTTTGCTGTTTACTGGGGCACACTATGTGGAAACCTTCTGATCATCATCCTGGTGTCCATCAGCAAGAACCTCCACACTCCAATGTACTTCTTCATCTCTCAACTGTCCATCAATGACATTATCTTGACCACAGATATTGTTCCCAACATGCTTACTATTCAACTGAATAATGGGGGCGCCATTACTTTTGCTGGATGTATCACACAACTTTACATTTTCTGTGTCACAGAAGCATTTGAATGTCTTCTCCTCACAGTGATGTCCTATGACAGATATGTGGCCATCTGTAACCCCCTCCGATATGCATCCATAATGACAAATGTCACATGTGTGAAATTATCTGCCGTCTCTTGGTTGATTGGTTTTTCCATTGCTTTGCTCAACACCATTACAACATCAACGCTGACATTTTGTGGACTAAATATCATTGACCATTTTTTCTGTGATATTCTCCCTTTAATAAAGATTACATGTTCCGACACCTTCATAATACAAATTGAAACCTTTCTAATAAGTATACCAGCCATTCTCATACCAACTCTAATAATTATTTATTCTTATGTTAACATTGTTCTTAATATCTTAAGGATTCCATTTAATACCGGAAGACATAAAGCCTTCTCCACCTGTAGTTCCCACCTCATTGTGGTCTCCATATTTTACTGTACTCTGTTCAGTGTTTATGTTGTCCCAACAAAAGGACAATCATCGACCATTAGTAAAATCATATCACTGTTGTACACTGTATTTACCCCTTTGATTAACCCCATAATTTATAGTTTGAGAAATAAAGATATTAGGAAAGCTGTAAATGAAATAACCAATAAATATTAAACCTAACATAATATACATTGCTCACATGTGAATCTATAGGAGGCACCGAAGAATGTGGTAGTAAACTTTATCTAGTTGTAGGTCTATAAGACTAAATATATCTAGTTGTAGGTCTGTAGGACTATGTGTATCTAGTTGTAGGTCTGTAGGACTATGTGTATTTAGTTGTAGGTCTGTAGGACTATGTGTATTTAGTTGTAGGGATGTAGGACTATGTGTATCTAGTTGTAGGTCTGTAGGACTAGGTGTGTCTAGCTGTAGGTCTATAGGACTATGTGTGTATATATATATATATAGCTGTAGGTCTGTAGGACTATGTGTATCTAGATATATGTCTGTAGGACTATGTAGTTGTAGGTCTGTAGGACTATGTGTATTAAGCTGTAGGTCTGTAGGACTATGTGTATCTAGCTGTAGGTCTGTAGGACTATGTGTATCTAGCTATAGGTCTGTAGGACTATGTTTATCCAGTTGTAGGTCTATAGCACTATGTGTATCTAGTTGTAGGTCTATAGGACTATGTTTATCTAGTTATTGGTCCGTAGTACTATATGTCTCTAGTCGTAGGTCTGTAAGATTATATACTGTATATCTAGTCATAGGGCTGTATGACTATTTGTATCTAATTGTAAATCTGTAAGATTATATATATCTAGTTAGGGTCTGTAGGACTATGTGTATCTAGTTGCCTGTAAGATTATATATATGTAGTTGTAGGTCTGTAGGACTTTATCTATCTAGTTGTAGGTCTGTAGGACTATGTGTATCTAGTTGTAGGTCTGTAGGACTATGTGCATCTAGTTGTAGGACTATGTGTATCTAGCTGTAGGTCTGTAGGACTGTGTGTATCTAGGTGTGGGTCTGTAGGACTATATGTATCTAGTTATGGGTCTGTAGGACTATGTTTATCTAGCTGTAGGTCTGTAGGACAATGTGATTCTAGTCCTAGGTCTGCAGAACTATGTGTATCTAGTTGTAGGTCTGTAGTACTGTTTATTTAGTTGTAGGTCTGTAGGACTATGAGTATCTAGTTGTAGGTCTATAGGACTATGTGTGTCTCAATATAGGTCTATAGTACTATGTGTATCTAGTTGTAGGTCGGTAGGACATTATATATCTAGTTGTAGGTTGGTAGGACTTTACATATCTAGTTGCAGGTCTGTAGGGTATTATATAACTAGTTGTGGGTCTGTAGGACTTTATTTATCTAGTTCTAGGTCTACAGGACTTTATATATATCTAGTTGTAGATCTGTAGGACTTTATACGTATATGTAGTTGTAGGTCTGTAGGACTATGTGTATGTAGTTGTAGGTCTGTAGGACTAAGTGTATCTAGTTGTAGGTCTGTAGGGCTATGTGTATCTAGTTGTAGGTTGATAGGACTTTATATATCTAGTTGTAGGTCTGTAAGACTTGATGTATCTAGTTGTGGGTCTGTCGGTCTATGTGTATCTAGTTGTAGGTCTGTAGGACTATGTTTATCTAGTTGTAGGTCTGTAGGACTATGTTTATCTAGTTGTAGGTCTGTAGGACTATGTTTATCTAGTTGTAGGTCTGTAGGACTATGTGTTTCTAGTTGTAGGTTGATAGGACTAAGTGTATCTAGTTGTAGGTTTATATATCTAGTTGTACGTCTGTAGGACTTTATATATCTAGTTGTAGGTCTGTAGGACTTTATATATCTAGCTGTAGGTCTGTAGGACTTTATTTATCTAGTTGTAGGTCTGTAGGACTTTATATATCTCATTTTATGTTTGTAGGACTATGTATATCTAGTTGTAGGTCTGTAGGACTATGTGTATCTAGTTGTAGGTTGATAGGACTTTATATATCTAGTTGTAGGTCTGTAGGACTTTATATATCTAGTTGTAGATCTGTAGGACTTTATATATCTAGTTGTAGGTCTGTAGAACTTTATTTATCTAGTTATAGGTCTGTAGGACTTTACATATCTAGCTGTGGGTCTGTCAGACTTTACAAATCTAGTTGTAGGTCTGTAAGACTATTTGTATCTCACTGTGATTAAATAACTACAACAAATAGCATAAAGTAATTTGGCTATTAAACCTAAAAATAAAGGTGAGTATATTGTTATTCTCAAAATAAAGGTTTATTTTTTAAACAGAAAGTACAATACATTATATACTATCGAACCTTCACTAACAGCTTAACCCACAATTCTACTATTATGTTCCTTAAAGATCTTATATTAATTGGCATGATAAGAAGAGGTATGTCCTGACAATGACTAGTAGCAGCCAACATGCTCAGCCAGGCAGATCCTCTAGGTCTAGGGCGTCAGTACCACCTCCCATGCTGACAGTCAATCAGGAGTTGGTAGAGAAGGAGTTGATGTTAGAGTTGCTGAGGAGGACTCACACTTGAACATAATACTGGAGAAAGTGGCAGCCATCTCACTTATTCAACGTCAACGGGTAAATAAATGGTTGTAGTTTATGCTTTATCTGACTATGTGATGGGTGGCAGTAGTGACATAGAAGAGAATAATAAAGGGCAGAACAGAACCTGGAAACCAGGAGTAGATGAGGAAGAGGTGGCACAGTCGGAGGTGGAGGGCAAGGAGTCAGGTGGTATTGGCCAGCACATAAGGGCGAGATCAGGGAAATTCCTGAATGGTGTAAAGAATGTAATCTCTTCTTGAAGCGTCCACAGGCTCTCAGGGTGCCAAAAGGAAAATGTGGTCAGGGAGTAGAAGTGTCCATGTGTTGTTGTAAGAACATCGAAAGACTATCTAATGCAGCGTAGCAGTAAACCAAGGAACGTGATTCTGGAGCTCAGACATTGTTATCAGTGCTTCCTCTCACTTGCTCAGATCTTTTGATGAGGCGACCTATTTGTCACTTACATTTCTTACAAGAAAGAGTCTAACGCATAGATTTAAACTTAAAATTCTAAGACTTATTCTTGCTTTGATCCAAAATACAGTAAAAAAATTTGAAATACAGATGTGTTCTTCGTTACTTTTCTTCCTATCTCAACATATAGTGAGATGTGTGGTGTAAGATGACCAGCTTTAAAAAAAAAATACAAAAAACATGATTTTGTGATACTCTGTCACGAGATGTCTTTGCTATATGTGTCTATGTGTGTAACCCAGTTATTGTGGTGTGGACTGAAGCCTATCAAGGGTTTTGCTGGCATGTCACAATATTATATGGAAATAGTTCATGAGAAATTAGAGTCTTTAATCAAATTCAAGCAAAACTAAGAGTGGACATAGCTGTACCTCCAGCTGCCAGACAGAGTCTTGGGAAAGGGCAGAGAAGCCAAATATGAAGCAAGAAATGTGATCATGTTTTCAATCTTGCAAGCAATGTATGAAGGAAAGGTCCAGGAGATAATTGAATTGGACATGAACCAGAAACTAACAAGCATAGTGACATCATGGCTCCGACATATCACGGGGGAGGTGCAGGCACTGCAAACTGGTGGTTCCTCTAGGAAGTACGCTGGAATGGGATAAAGATTCAAGAGCCAAATATCCTGGGGTACAAAGCGCAGGAATAAAGTGACAGGTGAAATACACCTGATGCATGTCCTGTCCATGTGATGACTGGCATGATTCAATCATGGGAGATGTTTGGGACTTTTCTTGTCTTTTCACATTCCATCACATCCTTCTCACCATGCGGGTTTGTATGATAATATATTATGCTCTGTGTCATTATGACTCAGGCTGATGTGCCCTAACAACAGGCCATATATAAGGACAGCCCTGGGATCTTTGTAGGTTCCCTGGACTAACGATATGTACTATATGCAGCCAGTACTGAAATACCTGGTGACCTGGTTAAAGGGGCAGACCCATTTCTAACTGTTGTGGTTACTATTGGCTAAGGTAATAAAAAAGTTAAATTTTTGGGATTGGAGATTTCTCAATTCACAATTACAGCAGGAGCGACGTAGTCATTAGACAGCTGCGCACCGGATCCAGGACTGCATGGGACACCGGTACAGGACCTATTCTTCAGCACCATAAATAGATGGCACTGCAGAATAAGGCTACTTAATGGCGTATCCGCCCTCATGAAGGGGTTAAGAATCGACTACCTTTAATTTATTATAAACTTAGGCAGGCAAGACATTTATTAAATATATAACCTTTCTATCTTTGTTTAAATCTGTCCCACCGCGGAGACCACAACAATAATGCGGCAGATCTACTATTATTAATGTGCCCGATTTCTAACCTACGTTGCACCTTACTAGACCATTTTCAAAAGGGGGACTTGGCTTAGAGTAAAGGGACCTGGTTTAAAATGCACCGTGTGTCAACATTTTGCTAAATTACGGCACAAAATACTAACGCAAAATAAGCCAACCAAGAGGTGTTATAAGGCAGGAAAAAGTGTTAAACATGTCTACCTAGCCAAATTTTTAATACAGCGGGCACCAGAGTGGTAAAATTTGGCGCATCTTCTGACTGCATGGTCTAAGTGTACACTGTCTAATAATTACAGATTACTAGTAGATTATGGAAACACATAGCATTGTAGAATCACTATATATTGAAGCCACATTCCTGATTGGCTGTTCGGATTCGAGCGCAAGAATGGAAAAGTTCTATTGTTGCCAAATCCAGCGGACAATTTGTTTCTGTCATCTAAAAATAAAACAATGACAAAATGCAGTACCCCCATACTGTTACTGAATAATACTACCACATCATAACTATATAGAGACTGAAAAATGCCCCCGTACTGTTACTGAATAATACCCCCACACCATAACCACATAGTGACTGACTAATACCCCCATACTGTTACTGAATAATACCACCACACCATAACCACATAGTGACTGAATAATACCCCCATACAGTTACTGAATAATACCGCCACACCATAACAACATAGTGACTGAATAATACCCCCATACTGTTACTGAATAATACCCCCACACCATAACCACATAGTGACTGAATAATACCCCCATACTGTTACTGAATAATACCTCCACACCATAACCACATAGTGACTGAATAATACCCCCATACTGTTACTGAATAATACTACAACATCATAACCACATAGAGACTGAATAATACCCCCGTACTGTTACTGAATAATACTACCACATCATAACCACATAGAGACTGAAAAATGCCCCCGTACTGTTACTGAATAATACCAATACACCATAACCACATAGTGACTGAATAATACCCCCATACTGTTACTGAATAATACCACCACACCATTACCACATAGTGACTAAATAATACCCCCATACTGTTACTGAATAATACCTCCGCACCATAACCACATAGTGACTGAATAATACCTCCATACTGATACTGAATAATACCACCACACCATTACCACATAGTGACTGAATAATACCCCCATACAGTTACTGAATAATACCGCCACACCATAACCACATAGTGACTGAATAATACCCCCATACTGTTACTGAATGATACCGCCACACCATAACCACATAGTGACTGAATATTACCCCCATACTGTTACTGAATAATACCTCCACACCATAATCACAGTAACTGAATAATGCACCCATACTGTTACTGAATAATACCTCCACAGTATAACCACATAGTGACTGAATAATACCCACATACTGTTACTGAATAATACCACCACACCATAACCACATAGTGACCGAATAATACCCCCATACTGTTACTGAATAATACTACCACATCATAACTACATAGAGACTGAAAAATGCCCCCGTACTGTTACTGAATAATACCTCCACACCATAACCACATAGTGACTGAATAATACCCCCATACTGTTACTGAATAATACTACAACATCATAACCACATAGAGACTGAATAATACCCCCGTACTGTTACTGAATAATACTACCACATCATAACCACATAGAGACTGAAAAATGCCCCCGTACTGTTACTGAATAATACCAATACACCATAACCACATAGTGACTGAATAATACCCCCATACTGTTACTGAATAATACCACCACACCATTACCACATAGTGACTAAATAATACCCCCATACTGTTACTGAATAATACCTCCGCACCATAACCACATAGTGACTGAATAATACCTCCATACTGATACTGAATAATACCACCACACCATTACCACATAGTGACTGAATAATACCCCCATACTGTTACTGAATAATACCTCCACACCATAATCACAGTGACTGAATAATGCACCCATACTGTTACTGAATAATACCTCCACAGTATAACCACATTGTGACTGAATAATACCCACATACTGTTACTGAATAATACCACCACACCATAACCACATAGTGACCGAATAATACCCCCATACTGTTACTAAATAATACTGCCACACCATAACCACATACTGACTGAATAATACCTCCATACTGTTACTGAATAATACTGCCTCAACATAACAACATAGTGACTGAATAATACCCCCATACTGTTTCTGAATAATATCTCCACACCATAACCACATAGTGACTGAATAATACACTCATACTGTTACTGAATAATACCTCCCCACCATAACCACATAGTCACTGAATAATACCCCCATACTGTTACTGAATAATACCACCACATCATAACCACATAGTGACTGAATAATACCTCCATACTGTTACTGAATAATACCGCCACACCATAACCACATAGTGACTGAATAATACCACCATACTGTTACTGAATAATACCGCCACACCATAACCACATAGTGACTGAATAATACCTCAATACTGATACTGAATAATACCACCACACCATAACCACATAGTGACTGAATAATACCCCCATACTGTTACTGAATAATATAGCCACATCATAACCACATAGTGACTGAATAATACCACCATACTGTTACTGAATAATACCACCACACCATAACCACATAGTGACTGAATAATACACTCATACTGTTACTGAATAATACCTCCCCACCATAACCACATAGTCACTGAATAATACCCCCATACTGTTACTGAATAATACCGCCACACCATAACCACATAGTGACTGAATAATACTCCCATACTGTTACTGAATAATACCGCCACACCATAACCTCATAGTGACTGAATAATACCCCCATACTGTTACTGAATAATACCACCACATTATAACCACATAGTGACTGAATAATATCCCCATACAGTTACTGAATAATATCTCCACACCATAACCACATAGTGACTGAATAATACCCCCATACTGTTACTGAATAATACCGCCACACCATAACCACATAGTGACTGAATAATACCCCCATACTATTACTGAATAATACCGCCGCACCATAACCACATAGTGACTGAATAATACCCCATACTGTTACTGAATAATACCTCCACATCATAACCACATAGTGACTGAATAATACCCCCATACTATTACTGAATAATACCGCCACACCACAACCACATAGTGACTGAATAATACCCCCATACTGTTACTGAATAATACCGCCACACAATAACACCATAGTGATTGAATAATATCCCCATACAGTTACTGAATAATACCACCACACCATAACCGCATAGTGACTGAATAATACCCCCATACTGTTACTGATTAATACCACCACACCATAACACCATAGTGATTGAATAATATCCCCATACAGTTACTGAATAATACCGCCACACCATAACCACATAGTGACTGAATAATACCCCCATACTATTACTGAATAATACCGCCACACCACAACCACATAGTGACTGAATAATACCCCCATACTGATACTGAATAATACCAACACACCGTATCCACATAGTGACTGAATAATACCCCCATACTGTTACTGAATAATACCTCCACACCATAACCACATAGTGACTGAATAATACCTCCATACTGATACTGAATAATACCACCACACCATAACCACATAGTGACTGACTAATACCACCACACTGTTACTGAATAATACCCCCACACCATAACCACATAGTGACTGAATAATACCCCCATACTGTTACTGAATAATACCCCCATACTGTTACTGAATAATACCCCCATACCGTTACTGAATAATACCACCACACCATAACCACAGTGACTGAATAATGCACCCATACTGTTACTGAATAATACTGCCACACCATAACCACATAGTGACTGAATAATACCTCCATACTGTTACTGAATAATACCAGCACACCATAACCACATAGTGACTGAATAATAACCCCATACTATTACTGAATAATACCACCACATCGTAACCACATAGTGACTGAATAATACCACCACACTGTTACTGAATAATACCTCCACACCATAACCACATAGTGACTGAATAATACCTCCATACTATTACTGAATAATACCACATCATAACCACATAGTGACTGAATAATACCCCCATACTGTTACTGAATAATACCGCCACACCATAACCACATAGTGACTGAATAATACCACCATACTGTTACTGAATAATACCACCACACCATAACCACAGTGACTGAATAATGCACCCATACTGTTACTGAATAATACTGCCACACCATAACCACATAGTGACTGAATAATACCCCCATACTGTTACTGAATAATACCTCCACACCATAACCACATAGTGACTGAATAATAACCCCATACTATTACTGAATAATACCACCACATCGTAACCACATAGAGACTGAAAAATACCACCATACTGTTACTGAATAATACCACCACACCATAACCACATAGTGACTGAATAATACCCCCATACTGTTACTGAATAATACCACCACACCATAACCACATAGTGACTGAATAATACCCCATACTGTTACTGAATAATACCACCACACCATAACCACAGTGACTGAATAATGCACCCATACTGTTACTGAATAATACTGCCACACCATAACCACATAGTGACTGAATAATACTCCCATACTGTTACTGAATAATACCTCCACACCATAACCACATAGTGACTGAATAATACCGCCACACCATAACCACATTGTGACAGCAAAATACAACCATACTGTTACTGAATAATACCTCCACACCATAACCACATAGTGACTGAATAATAACCCCATACTATTACTGAATAATACCACCACATCGTAACCACATAGAGACTGAAAAATACCACCATACTGTTACTGAATAATACCACCACACCATAACCACATAGTGACTGAATAATACCCCCATACTGTTACTGAATAATACCTCCACACCATAACCACATAGTGACTGAATAATACCCCCATACTGTTACTGAATAATACCACCACACCATAACCACATAGTGACTGAATAATACCCCCATACTGTTACTGAATAATACCACCACACCATAACCACATAGTGACTGAATAATACCCCATACTGTTACTGAATAATACCACCACACCATAACCACATAGTTGCTGAATAATACCCCCATACTATTACTGAATAATACCTCCACACCATAACCACATAGTGACTGAATAATACCCCCATACTGTTACTGAATAATACCACCACACCATAACCACATAGTGACTGAATAATACCCCCGTACTTTTACTGAATAATACCACCACACCATAACCACATAGTGACTGAATAATACCCCCATACTGTTACTGAATAATACCTCCACACCATAACCACATAGTGACTGAATAATACTCCATACTGTTACTGAATAATACCCCCACACCATAACCACATAGTGACTGAATAATACCCCCATACTGATACTGAATAATACCGCCACACCATATACATAGAGACTGAATAATACCCCCATACTGTTACTGAATAATACCTCCACACCATAACCTCATAGTGACTGAATAATACACCCATACTATTACTGAATAATACCACCACACCATAACCAAATAGTGACTGAATAATACCCCCATACTGATACTGAATAATACCCCCATACTGTTACTGAATACAAACCACTATACAAAGACCAGTATTACCAGCATATAGTGACCATATAGTGGTAGATGCCAATTATACACAGGAGTTCTGCAGACAATATAAGTAATTACAGCACATTTATATCTAGTGACTCACAGGCGATATTTTCTCTGATTAGTGTCATTTAGGGGACACATGGGACAAAGGACACATAGGGCAGAGGACACCGTGCAGTGGTCACATGGGGCAGTGGACACTATAATGATGAAGAGGTTTCCACATAAAGTAACAAAGTAAATCATAAAAGGCATAAAAAATAGCAATGTTCTAAAACTGCAGCGAGCTGGGAATCCTAACAGTTGGGTTGTAGTTAGGGCTCATGCACACAACCGTTGTTTTCTACATCATCCTATTCGTATGGTTTTGGGAATAGCATACTAAACCATTCATTGCTATAGGGCCATGCACACATAATTTTTTTATTTTTTTTTGCAGATCCGAGTGTACGTTCCTGCAAATTATAGAGCAAGTCCTATTCTTGTCCATGCTTACGATCCATCTCACTTATTCTAGTGTATGGGTCCTCAAAAACATAGGACAGCACACGGAAGCCACTAGGATCTATGTTTTCCTGTCCACAAAACGGGAAAAAGTCGTGCAAATGATGCCTTACATTGTAGTTTTCCGTTTCCTATTAAAATAAGAAATGTATTAGGAAAAAAACTGTGCCTATAAAAAGAAATAAAATAAAGATATGAGCCAAACGTAAAAAAAAGAGCTTTTATTAGAAGGGGGAAGGATTTAATTTTAACTTAATAACAATTTTCATCTCCTAGAGACGTGTCAGAAGACAACATTGTGGTAGACGGGTAGCTATGGGGTTGCCTGAGGGAGTGAAAGGCCACATAGGAGACCAGTACCCTACAGATTTTGCATTACGCCTCAGGGTCAGAGCATTGACGTCGAGAAGTGCAAAGGGAGAACCACACAAGTGGTTGGACTTAAATCAATTGTATAATAAAATAAGTTTTCTAATGGCTTCCTTGATGTCTTTATTTCTCAAACTGTAAATTAAAGGGTTAACTAACGGCGTCACCACAGTGTATATGATAGAAAAGACTTTACGTATAGCAGTAGACTCTCTAGTTTCTGGGATCAAATAAATAGAAAACAGAGCCCCATAAAATATGGACACCACGGAGAGGTGAGAGCCGCAGGTGGTGAAAGCCTTCTGCCTTTGGGTGATGGATTGGAGACTCAGGATTGTGAAGACGATATAAACATACGAGATGACGACTATTAGGAAAGGGCACACCATTACAGGGAAGCACAGGACTAATGCCAGCACCTTGATCTTGAATACACTTGAACATGAAAGATCTAATATAGGATCGATTTCACAAAAGAAATGATCAATGACATTGGACCTACAGAAGTGAAGCTGAGATATATTGACTGATTGAGTTAATGCTACAGAAAAACCTAAGATCCAGGATAAAATGATGAATTTCAGGCAAACTATAGAGCTCATTATGGAGTCGTAATGCAGAGGGTGACATATGGCCAGATATCTGTCGTAGGACATCACTGTCAATAGAAAACATTCCGAAGCTTCAGAAAAAGCAAAGAAAAACAACTGTGTGATACATGCGGGAAGACTTATGAAGAAGCCGTTGTGCAGAACCACAAGAAGCATGTTCGGGACAATATCTGAGGTCAGCATGATGTCCGATGTGGTGAGTTGTGTCAGGAAGAAGTACATGGGACAGTGGAGGTTCTTGCTGAAAGACACCAGGGTGATGACCAAGAGGTTCCCACAGATAGTGGTGAGGTAAATCAAAAGCAGTAGAAAAAAGAACAAAGTTCTGCAGCTACTGAGACCTGGAAATCCGAGAAGAAGGAGAGAAGTTATGTTGTTTTTTTCCATGTCCTGTAAAAACAGATATTTGTAAAACAGAAATAAAAAAATAAAAACTTAGGCTGTGTTCACTTCTGCGTTTGTGCCACCATTGGGAGCCCCTGTCAGGTATTTGGCCCAAAATGCCAGAAATAGTAGCGCAGCATAATTGACATCACATATGATGGAAACATGACGGAACTCATGAAGATAACGGGTTCTACTAGGTGGTAATGGAGTCCGTCATGTATGGATCTGGCACTTCAATTTTTTTGTTGTTGTTCTGGTCTTATGATGGAGCAGAATGTAGAAATGGGAAAAGCACTCCTTGTAGTTCCTATGGATTCTATGGTGGGCACCAAACCAATGGCGTAGTCCCAATCAATCCCAAAATTACACAGGGAAATGAAAAGTTCGGCAGCACTCAGAAGATGGAGATAAATCAACAGTGGTTCATTCCAGAGTGCAACGTTTCGGCTTGTGTAAGCCTTCATGGTGTCATGCAAGTATGCTTGATAAAGGCTTACACAAGCCCAAACGTTTCACACTGGAATAAACCACTGGTGATTTATCTCCACCGTCTGAGTGCTGCCTACCTTCATTATTTCCCTTTATGGTGGAGCAGAGCAACAGAAACCCCAAACACAGGTGTGAACTCAGTCTTAGGGTATGTGCACACACACTAATTACGTCCGTAATTGACGGACGTATTTCGGCTGCAAGTACCGGACCGAACACAGTGCAGGGAGCCGGGCTCCTAGCATCATACTTATGTACGACGCTAGGAGTCCCTGCCTCGCTGCCGGACAACTGTCCCGTACTGTAATCATGTTTTCAGTATGGGACAGTTGTCCGGCAGCGAGGCAGGGACTCCTAGCGTCGTACATAAGTATGATGCTAGGAGCCCGGCTCCCTGCACTGAGTTCGGTCCGGAACTTGCGGCCGAAATACGTCCATCAATTACGGACGTAATTAGTGTGTGTGCACATACCCTAAGGAGCTATGCACATGCCCATACGGATACACACAGAGTACCTGCAGCTCCACACTATAGATACATACTGTAGAATGAAGATCTGTGTGCTAAGTGTGGTACCTCCTTATGGCACCGCATTATTAGAAGCAATGCTCCCTGAAGCAGAGTTTAATGTAACATATCATTCATATTTTTTTCCATTGCATTCATATTTTTGTGCCTCTGCACAAAATCTGAGATATTTAGAAAAATAGAGAGGAAGACAGAAAGAAAGTAAGGCTGGGTTCACACGAGCACATTAACGTCCGTAATGGACGGACGTATTTCGGCCGGAAGTCCCGGACCGAACTCAGTGCAGGGAGCCGGGCTCCTAGCATCATAGTTATGTACGATGCTAGGAGTCCCTGCCTCTCTGCAGGACAACTGTCCCGTACTGTAATCATGTTTTCAGTACGGGACAGTAGTTCCACGGAGAGGCAGGGACTCCTAGCGTCGTACATAAATACAATGCTAGGAGCCCGGCTCCCTACACTGAGTTCGGTCCGGAACTTCCGGCCGAAATACGTCCGTCCATTACGGACGTTAATGTGCTCGTGTGAACCCAGCCAAAGAAAGAATGAAATTGACAAAGAAAGAGAGAGAAAGAGAAAAGGAAAGAGAAAGAGGGAAAAAGAAGTAAGAAAGAACGAAAGAGAGAGAGAGAGAGAGCGGAAGAAAGAAAAAAAGAAAGAAAGAGAAAGAAAGAAAGAAAGAAAGAGGGAAAAAGAAGAAAGAAAGAAAGAAAGAAGGTAAAGACGTTTGGTTTGTACTTACGAGTTTCTTGTCCTGAGTTGGATGATGTGAATGTAGAGACAGATGCTGTGATATATATTACACTGCCGCTTCTTCTGTCTTTTATAGGTCGTTGCTTCCATCTCTGTGGACTGTCCTGTGGATCTCTGGGGCGCAGCGTGTAGTAAATATAGAGGAAGATAGAAATAAATGTATCGTCAGCTGTAATGTGAACGCTCATCTGTCATTATATCCTGTAGAGAACATTAAAGTTCATCCAATGACATGAATGATTTTATTTTTGGCTCTATAATATGTTATGTAAACTTTAGCTTTAAGGGGTTTAACCCCTTCCCGACATCCGCCGCATATATACAGCGCTGTCGGGCAGGGCTTCCCGCAATGCGCAGTACAGTTACATCATGTTGATAGACCATTACATCTGATGTAATGGCCAGAACCGGAGCTAGCCTCCTATCCAGCCGATTAACCCCTCAGTTGCTGCGTTCAATAGAGATCACAGCATCTGAGGGCTTTTTAGCCACCGCCACCCCAACAACATGATCGCTGGGTTTCCGGTGGCTGCAATGGCAACCGGAGGCCTAATAATGACCTCCCAGTCTTCCACAACGGAAGTCTCCTATGCCCCGCTTGGAGGCGGACCTAAAAAGCTTCCGGTACAACGGCAAGATGGCGCTGGCTCAGCTTTCGGCTCTGAAGCTGAGTTGGCGTCATCAGCAGTGGGTGTCTGCTGTATGTTACAGCAGACACCCTGCTGTAACAGCAGGAACCGGAAAAAGCTCAGATCCCTGCCATTAAACCCTTAGATGCAGCGATCGAAAACCACTGTCTCAACCTAGGCTATCAATCAGCACGTCTTCCTCCTGAAGCGTAAATCTACTTATCCTCTACTCGCTGGATGTTTGTGGGAATTAAGTATGACTGTCCCAAAATTAAAGGATTACTAAGGGTTTATTGAGTGCCTAAAACAGTTAATACATGTTTTGTTTTTTGTTTTTTTGGTATTGTTGTAATCATGGAAATTGTCGCGCCGTCTCACCTCTGCTGTAGGCCAAGGGAAGAACAATGTCTATTTTGTAACTGGCCCCGGGATTTATTGGTTAGGAGTCGGTTGCACTTTCTATAACTACATTCTGTTTTGATGTGCTCTATCTACATATATTAGCTTGAAGTATGCTGTCAATTATTAATAGCTACTCCTGTGGCTCAGCCGAGAAGAGATGCTGTGCAAATATCTGGTATGTTATGACTAAGGAATATCCATTAACACCCAACACCCCTTGAGTGTCCTTATTTCTGATTACAGTCGCTATCTATCTGCTCTGTTCTCTTTGCCGGTATATTAGATGGCTAAGCGCTGTGGACTTCTGTTTTGTGATTTTCAGCACCTCCGTAACTCTTTTTGTGTTTTTCCTGTGTATTCTCCAGAGGAAATTGCTTTTGGTCTTTCTTTTATTGTTTTATTGTGGGTGGGTTGTTCTTTTTTTCTCTCTCTCCTTCTCCCTTTTACTCTCTCTACTCTTGGAGACACAATGACTTTATCTGGACGGACGGATTTGGTAGTGGGATCACTTAATGTCAAAGGCTTCCATAGCCCTGAGAAGCGCTCGATTTTAATGAATTTATTGAAAGGTAAAAAAAAAACTACAAGTGGCTTTTCAAGAAGAAACCCATTTGTGTGAACGAAAACCATTGAAACTTACAAGTTCATGGTCTCCTAAAGAATACCATAGTTATACACCGGACCTGAAATCCAGAGGAACTAGTACTATTATCTCTCATCCCCTTCCATGGGAATTTCTTGATTCCCGCAGTGATGAGGATGGTCCAATGCTGCTTCTAAATGGTTCTATTGCCTCTCAGGTTTATACCTTTGCCACAAATTATTTATCTAGTGTAGGGCAAGGTTTCAACTACTTTTTTAGAGGTATTGGAGGATTTTGGAGAAGACACTATAGTTATGGGAGAGGATTTTAATGTCCCACTTGAACCGAACCTGGATGTGTCTACTGGCTCATCAGCAATGTCATTTTCCCAAATCTGCCGCATTAAACGTTTATTACACGGCAATCATCTGGTGGATACTTGGCGTTTACTTCATCCTGTAGAACGAGATTTTCTCATTTTATTCCATGGCACATGATACATATTCTAGGCTTGACTTTTTTTATTAAACATCACAATTTGCCCTCTTTACAATGTTCCACCGATGATGCGATAACATTCTCAGACCATGCTCTCAAGTCCCCTATTCCCTTCCAGTGGCAGCGGAAGCTGAAGGACTCTTTACTTGAAGATGAGACTGTGGTAATGGATGCCTAACGCTCTATCTCGGATTTATTTTTATTTAATGATACAGAAGATGTAGATCCTGGTACACTCAAGGAAGCTCATAAATGTGTGATTAGAGGGTTGTCCATCAAACAGGGAACCCGCCTGAAAAAAAGACCACTCTCTAGCTATTAATACCTCACTGTCACAAATTATAGAACTGTAACTTTCTCATAAACAGTCACTTGATAGTGAGATTAGTTTACACAACTAGAACTCAGAACTCAGAAAACAATTTGACTTGGATTTAATGTTGACATATTGGTACCTAACATCGGGAATGTCTCCTCTCCCTTACGCCGTGCATACAGATGTAGCCAAGTTTATCTTGATTCTGATAACTTGCTGCAGCGCGATATCACACAAAAGCCATTAAAAAAGTCATTGGAAAAAGTCTCCAGACGAGACATTAAAGTTACTTGCCACTGTGTATTTAATGCCTTAAGAGTCAAGATAAAGACGGCAACATCTGTAGGCTCTGCTTATCTCCTCTCCCTTCCTCCATGCATAGGCTCTGCTTATCTCCTCTCCCTTCCTCCATTCATAGGCTCTGCTTATCTCCTCTCTCTTCCTCCATGCATAGGCTCTGCTTATCTCCTTTCTTTTCCTCCATGCATAGGCTCTGCTTATCTCCTCTCTCTTCCTCCATGCATAGGCTCTGCTTATCTCCTCTCCCTTCCTCCATGCATAGGCCCTGCTTATCTCCTCTCTCTTCCTCCATGCATAGGCTCTGCTTATCTCCTCTCTCTTCCTCCATGCATAGGCTCTGCTTATCTCCTCTCCCTTCCTCCATGCATAGGCCCTGCTTATCTCCTCTCTCTTCCTCCATGCATAGGCTCTGCTTATCTCCTCTCCCTTCCTCCATGCATAGGCCCTGCTTATCTCCTCTCTCTTCCTCCATGCATAGGCTCTGCTTATCTCCTCTCCCTTCCTCCATGCATAGGCTCTGCTTATCTCCTCTCTCTTCCTCCATGCATAGGCTCTGCTTATCTCCTCTCCCTTCCTCCATGCATAGGCTCTGCTTATCTCCTCTCCCTTCCTCCATGCATAGGCTCTGCTTATCTCCTCTCCCTTCCTCCATGCATAGGCCCTGCTTATCTCCTCTCTCTTCCTCCATGCATAGGCTCTGCTTATCTCCTCTCCCTTCCTCCATGCATAGGCTCTGCTTATCTCCTCTCTCTTCCTCCATAAATAGGCTCTGCTTATCTCCTTTCCCTTCCTCCATGCATAGGCTCTGCTTATCTCCTCTCTCTTCCTCCATGCATATACCCTGCTTATCTCCTTTCCCTTCCTCCATAAATAGGCTCTGCTTATCTCCTCTCCCTTCCTCCATGCATATACCCTGCTTATCTCCTTTCCCTTCCTCCATGCATAGACCCTGCTTATCTCCTCTTCCTTCCTCAATGCATAGGCTCTGCTTATCTCCTTTCCCTTCCTCCATGCATATACCCTGCTTATCTCCTCTCCCTTCCTCCATGCATAGGCTCTGCTTATCTCCTTTATTTTCCTCCATGCATAGGCTCTGCTTATCTCCTCTCCCTTCCTCTGTGTACAGGCTCTGCTTATCTCCTCTCTCTTCCTCCATGCATAGGCTCTGCTTATCTCCTCTCCCTTCTTCCATGCATAGGCTCTGCTTATCTCCTCTTCCTTCCTCCATGCATAGGCTCTGCTTATCTCCTCTCTCTTCCTCCATGCATAGGCTCTGCTTATCTCCTTTCCCTTCCTCCATGCATAGACCCTGCTTATCTCCTCTTCCTTCCTCCATGCATAGGCTCTGCTTATCTCCTCTCTCTTCCTCCATGCATAGGCCCTGCTTATCTCCTCTCTCTTCCTCCATGCATAGGCTCTACTTATCTCCTCTCCCTTCCACCATGCATAGGCTCTGCTTATCTCCTTTCTTTTCCTCCATGCATAGGCCCTGCTTATCTCCTCTTCCTTCCTCCATGCATAGGCTCTGCTTATCTCCTTTCCCTTCCTCCATGCATAGACCCTGCTTATCTCCTCTCCCTTCCTCCATGCATAGGCTCTGCTTATCTCCTCTCTCTTCCTCCATGCATAGGCTCTACTTATCTCCTCTCCCTTCCACCATGCATAGGCTCTGCTTATCTCCTTTCTTTTCCTCCATGCATAGGCTCTGCTTATCTCCTCTCCCTTCCTCCATGCATAGGCTCTGCTTATCTCCTCTTCCTTCCTCCACGCATAGGCTCTGCTTATCTCCTCTCCCTTCCTCCATGCATAGGCTCTGCTTATCTCCTCTCCCTTCCTCCATGCATAGGCTCTGCTTTTCTCCTCTCTCTTCCTCCATGCATAGGCTCTGCTTATCTCCTCTCCCTTCCTCTGTGTACAGGCTCTGCTTATCTCCTCTCTCTTCCTCCATGCATAGGCTCTGCTTATCTCCTTTCCCTTCCTCCATGCATAGACCCTGCTTATCTCCTCTCCCTTCCTCCATGCATAGGCTCTGCTTATCTCCTCTCCCTTCCTCTGTGTACAGGCTCTGCTTATCTCCTCTCTCTTCCTCCATGCATAGGCTCTGCTTATCTCCTTTCCCTTCCTCCATGCATAGACCCTGCTTATCTCCTCTCCCTTCCTCCATGCATAGGCTCTGCTTATCTCCTCTCTCTTCCTCCATGCATAGGCTCTGCTTATCTCCTTTCCCTTCCTCCATGCATAGACCCTGCTTATCTCCTCTCCCTTCCTCCATGCATAGGCTCTACTTATCTCCTCTCCCTTCCACAATGCATAGGCTCTGCTTATCTCCTTTCTTTTCCTCCATGCATAGGCTCTGCTTATCTCCTCTTCCTTCCTCCACGCATAGGCTCTGCTTATCTCCTCTCCCTTCCTCCATGCATAGGCTCTGCTTTTCTCCTTTCTTTTCCTCCATGCATAGGCTCTGCTTATCTCCTCTCTCTTCCTCCATGCATAGGCTCTGCTTATCTCCTCTCCCTTCCACCATGCATAGGCTCTGCTTATCTCCTTTCTTTTCCTCCATGCATAGGCTCTGCTTATCTCCTCTTCCTTCCTCCACGCATAGGCTCTGCTTATCTCCTCTCCCTTCCTCCATGCATAGGCTCTGCTTTTCTCCTTTCTTTTCCTCCATGCATAGGCTCTGCTTATCTCCTTTCCCTTCCTCCATGCATAGGCTCTGCTTATCTCCTCTCCCTTCCTCTGTGTACAGGCTCTGCTTATCTCCTCTCTCTTCCTCCATGCATAGGCTCTGCTTATCTCCTCTTCCTTCCTCCATGCATAGGCTCTGCTTATCTCCTCTCTCTTCCTCCATGCATAGGCTCTGTTTATCTCCTCTTCTTTCCTCCATGCATAGGCTCTGCTTATCTCCTCTTCTTTCCTCCATGCATAGGCTCTGCTTATCTCCTCTCTCTTCCTCCATGCATAGGCTCTGCTTATATCCTCTCTCTTCCTCCATGCATAGGCTCTGCTTATCTCCTTTCCCTTCCTCCATGCATAGACCCTGCTTATCTCCTCTTCCTTCCTCCATGCATAGGTTCTGCTTATCTCCTCTCTCTTCCTCCATGCATAGGCTCTGCTTATCTCCTTTCCCTTCCTCCATTCATAGACCCTGCTTATCTCCTCTTCCTTCCTCCATGCATAGGCTCTGCTTATCTCCTCTCTCTTCCTCCATGCATAGGCTCTGCTTATCTCCTTTCCCTTCCTCCATGCATATACCCTGCTTATCTCCTCTCCCTTCCTCCATGCATAGGCTCTGCTTATCTCCTCTCCCTTCCACCATGCATAGGCTCTGCTTATCTCCTTTCCCTTCCTCCATGCATATACCCTGCTTATCTCCTCTCCCTTCCTCCATGCATAGGCTCTGCTTATCTCCTCTCCCTTCCACCATGCATAGGCTCTGCTTACCTCCTCTCCCTTCCTCCATGCATAGGCTCTGCTTATCTCCTCTCCCTTCCACCATGCATAGGCTCTGCTTATCTCCTTTCTTTTCCTCCATGCATAGGCTCTGCTTATCTCCTCTTCCTTCCTCCATGCATAGGCTCTGCTTATCTCCTCTCTCTTCCTCCATGCATAGGCTCTGCTTATCTCCTTTCTTTTCCTCCATGCATAGGCTCTGCTTATCTCCTCTCCCTTCCTCCATGCATAGGCTCTGCTTATCTCCTCACCCGTCCTCCATGCATAGGCCCTGCTTATCTCCTCTCCCTTCCTCCATGCATAGGCTCTGCTTATCTCCTCTCCCTTCCTCCATGCATAGGCTCTGCTTATCTCCTCTTCCTTCCTCCATGCATAGGCTCTGCTTATCTCCTTTCCCTTCCTCTGTGTACAGGCTCTGCTTATCTCCTCTCCCTTCCTAAATGCATAGGCCCTGCTTATCTCCTCTTCCTTCCTCCATGCATAGGCTCTGCTTATCTCCTCTCCCTTCCTCCATGCATAGGCCCTGCTTATCTCCTCTCCCTTCCTCCATGCATAGGCTCTGCTTATCTCCTCTCTCATCCTCCATGCATAGACCCTGCTTATCTCCTCTCCCTTCCTCCATGCATAGGCTCTACTTATCTCCTCTCCCTTCCACCATGCATAGGCTCTGCTTATCTCCTTTCTTTTCCTCCATGCATAGGCTCTGCTTATCTCCTCTTCCTTCCTCCACGCATAGGCTCTGCTTATCTCCTCTCCCTTCCTCCATGCATAGGCTCTGCTTTTCTCCTTTCTTTTCCTCCATGCATAGGCTCTGCTTATCTCCTCTCTCTTCCTCCATGCATAGGCTCTGCTTATCTCCTCTCCCTTCCACCATGCATAGGCTCTGCTTATCTCCTTTCTTTTCCTCCATGCATAGGCTCTGCTTATCTCCTCTTCCTTCCTCCACGCATAGGCTCTGCTTATCTCCTCTCCCTTCCTCCATGCATAGGCTCTGCTTTTCTCCTTTCTTTTCCTCCATGCATAGGCTCTGCTTATCTCCTTTCCCTTCCTCCATGCATAGACCCTGCTTATCTCCTCTCCCTTCCTCCATGCATAGGCTCTGCTTATCTCCTCTCCCTTCCTCTGTGTACAGGCTCTGCTTATCTCCTCTCTCTTCCTCCATGCATAGGCTCTGCTTATCTCCTCTTCCTTCCACCATGCATAGGCTCTGCTTATCTCCTTTCCCTTCCTCCATGCATATACCCTGCTTATCTCCTCTCCCTTCCTCCATGCATAGGCTCTGCTTATCTCCTCTCCCTTCCACCATGCATAGGCTCTGCTTACCTCCTCTCCCTTCCTCCATGCATAGGCTCTGCTTATCTCCTCTCCCTTCCACCATGCATAGGCTCTGCTTATCTCCTTTCTTTTCCTCCATGCATAGGCTCTGCTTATCTCCTCTTCCTTCCTCCATGCATAGGCTCTGCTTATCTCCTCTCTCTTCCTCCATGCATAGGCTCTGCTTATCTCCTTTCTTTTCCTCCATGCATAGGCTCTGCTTATCTCCTCTCCCTTCCTCCATGCATAGGCTCTGCTTATCTCCTCACCCGTCCTCCATGCATAGGCCCTGCTTATCTCCTCTCCCTTCCTCCATGCATAGGCTCTGCTTATCTCCTCTCCCTTCCTCCATGCATAGGCTCTGCTTATCTCCTCTTCCTTCCTCCATGCATAGGCTCTGCTTATCTCCTTTCCCTTCCTCTGTGTACAGGCTCTGCTTATCTCCTCTCCCTTCCTCAATGCATAGGCCCTGCTTATCTCCTCTTCCTTCCTCCATGCATAGGCTCTGCTTATCTCCTCTCCCTTCCTCTGTGTACAGGCGTTGCTTATCTCCTCTCCCTTCCTTCATGCATAGGCTCTGCTTATCTCCTTTCCCTTCCTCCATGCATAGACCCTGCTTATCTCCTCTCCCTTCCTCCATGCATAGGCTCTGCTTATCTCCTCTCCCTTCCTCTGTGTACAGGCTCTGCTTATCTCCTCTCCCTTCCTCTGTGTACAGGCTCTGCTTATCTCCTCTCTCTTCCTCCATGCATAGGCTCTGCTTATCTCCTTTCCCTTCCTCCATGCATAGACCCTGCTTATCTCCTCTTCCTTCCTCCATGCATAGGCTCTGCTTATCTCCTCTCTCTTCCTCCATGCATAGGCTCTGCTTATCTCCTTTCCCTTCCTCCATGCATAGACCCTGCTTATCTCCTCTCCCTTCCTCCATGCATAGGCTCTACTTATCTCCTCTCCCTTCCACCATGCATAGGCTCTGCTTATCTCCTTTCTTTTCCTCCATGCATAGGCTCTGCTTATCTCCTCTTCCTTCCTCCACGCATAGGCTCTGCTTATCTCCTCTCCCTTCCTCCATGCATAGGCTCTGCTTTTCTCCTTTCTTTTCCTCCATGCATAGGCTCTGCTTATCTCCTCTCTCTTCCTCCATGCATAGGCTCTGCTTATCTCCTCTCCCTTCCACCATGCATAGGCTCTGCTTATCTCCTCTCTCTTCCTCCATGCATAGGCTCTGCTTATCTCCTCTTCCTTCCTCCACGCATAGGCTCTGCTTATCTCCTCTCCCTTCCTCCATGCATAGGCTCTGCTTTTCTCCTTTCTTTTCCTCCATGCATAGGCTCTGCTTATCTCCTTTCCCTTCCTCCATGCATAGACCCTGCTTATCTCCTCTCCCTTCCTCCATGCATAGGCTCTGCTTATCTCCTCTCCCTTCCTCTGTGTACAGGCTCTGCTTATCTCCTCTCTCTTCCTCCATGCATAGGCTCTGCTTATCTCCTCTTCCTTCCTCCATGCATAGGCTCTGCTTATCTCCTCTTCCTTCCTCCATGCATAGGCTCTGTTTATCTCCTCTTCTTTCCTCCATGCATAGGCTCTGCTTATCTCCTCTTCTTTCCTCCATGCATAGGCTCTGCTTATCTCCTCTCTCTTCCTCCATGCATAGGCTCTGCTTATCTCCTCTCACTTCCTCCATGCATAGGCCCTGCTTATCTACTCTCTCTTCCTCCATGCATAGGCTCTGCTTATATCCTCTCTCTTCCTCCATGCATAGGCTCTGCTTATCTCCTTTCCCTTCCTCCATGCATAGACCCTGCTTATCTCCTCTTCCTTCCTCCATGCATAGGTTCTGCTTATCTCCTCTCTCTTCCTCCATGCATAGGCTCTGCTTATCTCCTTTCCCTTCCTCCATGCATAGACCCTGCTTATCTCCTCTTCCTTCCTCCATGCATAGGCTCTGCTTATCTTCTCTCTCTTCCTCCATGCATAGGCTCTGCTTATCTCCTTTCCCTTCTTCCATGCATATACCCTGCTTATCTCCTCTCCCTTCCTCCATGCATAGGCTCTGCTTATCTCCTCTCCCTTCCACCATGCATAGGCTCTGCTTACCTCCTCTCCCTTCCTCCATGCATAGGCTCTGCTTATCTCCTCTCCCTTCCACCATGCATAGGCTCTGCTTATCTCCTTTCTTTTCCTCCATGCATAGGCTCTGCTTATCTCCTCTTCCTTCCTCCATGCATAGGCTCTGCTTATCTCCTCTCTCTTCCTCCATGCATAGGCTCTGCTTATCTCCTTTCTTTTCCTCCATGCATAGGCTCTGCTTATTTCCTCTCCCTTCCTCCATGCATAGGCTCTGCTTATCTCCTCACCCGTCCTCCATGCATAGGCCCTGCTTATCTCCTCTCCCTTCCTCCATGCATAGGCTCTGCTTATCTCCTCTCCCTTCCTCCATGCATAGGCTCTGCTTTTCTCCTCTTCCTTCCTCCATGCATAGGCTCTGCTTATCTCCTTTCCCTTCCTCTGTGTACAGGCTCTGCTTATCTCCTCTCCCTTCCTCCATGCATAGGCCCTGCTTATCTCCTCTTCCTTCCTCCATGCATAGGCTCTGCTTATCTCCTCTCCCTTCCTCTGTGTACAGGCATTGCTTATCTCCTCTCCCTTCCTTCATGCATAGGCTCTGCTTATCTCCTTTCCCTTCCTCTGTGTACAGGCTCTGCTTATCTCCTCTCTCTTCCTCCATGCATAGGCTCTGCTTATCTCCTCTCTCTTCCTCCATGCATAGGCTCTGCTTATCTCCTCTCCCTTCCACCATGCATAGGCTCTGCTTATCTCCTTTATTTTCCTCCATGCATAGGCTCTGCTTATCTCCTCTTCCTTCCTCCATGCATAGGCTCTGCTTATCTCCTCTCCCTTCCACTGTGTACAGGCTCTGCTTATCTCCTCTCCCTTCCTCCATGCATAGGCTCTGCTTATCTCCCCCTTCCTCCATGCATAGGCTATGCTTATCTCCTCTCCCTTCCTCCATGCATAGGCTCTGCTTATCTACTCTCCCTTCCTCCATTCATAGGCTCTGCTTATCTCCTCTCTCTTCCTCCATGCATAGGCTCTGCTTATCTCCTCTCCCTTCCTCCATGCATAGGCCCTGCTTATCTCCTCTCTCTTCCTCCATGCATAGGCTCTGCTTATCTCCTCTCTCTTCCTCCATGCATAGGCTCTGCTTATCTCCTCTCCCTTCCTCCATGCATAGGCCCTGCTTATCTCCTCTCTCTTCCTCCATGCATAGGCTCTGCTTATCTCCTCTCCCTTCCTCCATGCATAGGCTCTGCTTATCTCCTCTCCCTTCCTCCATGCATAGGCTCTGCTTATCTCCTCTCCCTTCCTCCATGCATAGGCTCTGCTTATCTCCTCTCCCTTCCTCCATGCATAGGCTCTGCTTTTCTCCTTTCTTTTCCTCCATGCATAGGCTCTGCTTATCTCCTTTCCCTTCCTCCATGCATAGGCCCTGCTTATCTCCTCTCCCTTCCTCTGTGTACAGGCTCTGCTTATCTCCTCTTCTTTCCTCCATGCATAGGCTCTGCTTATCTCCTCTTCTTTCCTCCATGCATAGGCTCTGCTTATCTCCTCTCTCTTCCTCCATGCATAGGCTCTGCTTATATCCTCTCTCTTCCTCCATGCATAGGCTCTGCTTATCTCCTTTCCCTTCCTCCATGCATAGACCCTGCTTATCTCCTCTTCCTTCCTCCATGCATAGGTTCTGCTTATCTCCTCTCTCTTCCTCCATGCATAGGCTCTGCTTATCTCCTTTCCCTTCCTCCATGCATAGACCCTGCTTATCTCCTCTTCCTTCCTCCATGCATAGGCTCTGCTTATCTCCTCTCTCTTCCTCCATGCATAGGCTCTGCTTATCTCCTTTCCCTTCCTCCATGCATATACCCTGCTTATCTCCTCTTCCTTCCTCCATGCATAGGCTCTGCTTATCTCCTCTCCCTTCCTCTGTGTACAGGCTCTGCTTATCTCCTCTCCCTTCCTCCATGCATAGGCTCTGCTTATCTCCCCCTTCCTCCATGCATAGGCTATGCTTATCTCCTCTCCCTTCCTCCATGCATAGGCTCTGCTTATCTACTCTCCCTTCCTCCATTCATAGGCTCTGCTTATCTCCTCTCTCTTCCTCCATGCATAGGCTCTGCTTATCTCCTTTCTTTTCCTCCATGCATAGGCTCTGCTTATCTCCTCTCTCTTCCTCCATGCATAGGCTCTGCTTATCTCCTCTCCCTTCCTCCATGCATAGGCCCTGCTTATCTCCTCTCTCTTCCTCCATGCATAGGCTCTGCTTATCTCCTCTCTCTTCCTCCATGCATAGGCTCTGCTTATCTCCTCTCCCTTCCTCCATGCATAGACCCTGCTTATCTCCTCTCCCTTCCTCCATGCATAGGCTCTGCTTATCTCCTCTCTCTTCCTCCATGCATAGGCTCTGCTTATCTCCTTTCCCTTCCTCCATGCATAGACCCTGCTTATCTCCTCTCCCTTCCTCCATGCATAGGCTCTACTTATCTCCTCTCCCTTCCACCATGCATAGGCTCTGCTTATCTCCTTTCTTTTCCTCCATGCATAGGCTCTGCTTATCTCCTCTTCCTTCCTCCACGCATAGGCTCTGCTTATCTCCTCTCCCTTCCTCCATGCATAGGCTCTGCTTTTCTCCTTTCTTTTCCTCCATGCATAGGCTCTGCTTATCTCCTCTCTCTTCCTCCATGCATAGGCTCTGCTTATCTCCTCTCCCTTCCACCATGCATAGGCTCTGCTTATCTCCTTTCTTTTCCTCCATGCATAGGCTCTGCTTATCTCCTCTTCCTTCCTCCACGCATAGGCTCTGCTTATCTCCTCTCCCTTCCTCCATGCATAGGCTCTGCTTTTCTCCTTTCTTTTCCTCCATGCATAGGCTCTGCTTATCTCCTTTCCCTTCCTCCATGCATAGGCCCTGCTTATCTCCTCTCCCTTCCTCTGTGTACAGGCTCTGCTTATCTCCTCTTCTTTCCTCCATGCATAGGCTCTGCTTATCTCCTCTTCTTTCCTCCATGCATAGGCTCTGCTTATCTCCTCTCTCTTCCTCCATGCATAGGCTCTGCTTATATCCTCTCTCTTCCTCCATGCATAGGCTCTGCTTATCTCCTTTCCCTTCCTCCATGCATAGACCCTGCTTATCTCCTCTTCCTTCCTCCATGCATAGGTTCTGCTTATCTCCTCTCTCTTCCTCCATGCATAGGCTCTGCTTATCTCCTTTCCCTTCCTCCATGCATAGACCCTGCTTATCTCCTCTTCCTTCCTCCATGCATAGGCTCTGCTTATCTCCTCTCTCTTCCTCCATGCATAGGCTCTGCTTATCTCCTCTCCCTTCTTCCATGCATATACCCTGCTTATCTCCTCTCCCTTCCTCCATGCATAGGTTCTGCTTATCTCCTCTCTCTTCCTCCATGCATAGGCTCTGCTTATCTCCTTTCCCTTCCTCCATGCATATACCCTGCTTATCTCCTCTTCCTTCCTCCATGCATAGGCTCTGCTTATCTCCTCTCCCTTCCTCTGTGTACAGGCTCTGCTTATCTCCTCTCCCTTCCTCCATGCATAGGCTCTGCTTATCTCCCCCTTCCTCCATGCATAGGCTATGCTTATCTCCTCTCCCTTCCTCCATGCATAGGCTCTGCTTATCTACTCTCCCTTCCTCCATTCATAGGCTCTGCTTATCTCCTCTCTCTTCCTCCATGCATAGGCTCTGCTTATCTCCTTTCTTTTCCTCCATGCATAGGCTCTGCTTATCTCCTCTCTCTTCCTCCATGCATAGGCTCTGCTTATCTCCTCTCCCTTCCTCCATGCATAGGCCCTGCTTATCTCCTCTCTCTTCCTCCATGCATAGGCTCTGCTTATCTCCTCTCTCTTCCTCCATGCATAGGCTCTGCTTATCTCCTCTCCCTTCCTCCATGCATAGGCCCTGCTTATCTCCTCTCTCTTCCTCCATGCATAGGCTCTGCTTATCTCCTCTCCCTTCCTCCATGCATAGGCCCTGCTTATCTCCTCTCTCTTCCTCCATGCATAGGCTCTGCTTATCTCCTCTCCCTTCCTCCATGCATAGGCTCTGCTTATCTCCTCTCTCTTCCTCCATGCATAGGCTCTGCTTATCTCCTCTCCCTTCCTCCATGCATAGGCCCTGCTTATCTCCTCTCTCTTCCTCCATGCATAGGCTCTGCTTATCTCCTCTCCCTTCCTCCATGCATAGGCTCTGCTTATCTCCTCTCTCTTCCTCCATAAATAGGCTCTGCTTATCTCCTTTCCCTTCCTCCATGCATAGACCCTGCTTATCTCCTCTTCCTTCCTCAATGCATAGGCTCTGCTTATCTCCTCTCCCTTCCTCCATGCATAGGCTCTGCTTATCTCCTTTATTTTCCTCCATGCATAGGCTCTGCTTATCTCCTCTCCCTTCCTCTGTGTACAGGCTCTGCTTATCTCCTCTCTCTTCCTCCATGCATAGGCTCTGCTTATCTCCTCTCCCTTCTTCCATGCATAGACCCTGCTTATCTCCTCTTCCTTCCTCCATGCATAGGCTCTGCTTATCTCCTCTCTCTTCCTCCATGCATAGGCCCTGCTTATCTCCTCTCTCTTCCTCCATGCATAGGCTCTACTTATCTCCTCTCCCTTCCACCATGCATAGGCTCTGCTTATCTCCTTTCTTTTCCTCCATGCATAGGCCCTGCTTATCTCCTCTTCCTTCCTCCATGCATAGGCTCTGCTTATCTCCTTTCCCTTCCTCCATGCATAGACCCTGCTTATCTCCTCTCCCTTCCTCCATGCATAGGCTCTGCTTATCTCCTCTCTCTTCCTCCATGCATAGGCTCTACTTATCTCCTCTCCCTTCCACCATGCATAGGCTCTGCTTATCTCCTTTCTTTTCCTCCATGCATAGGCCCTGCTTATCTCCTCTTCCTTCCTCCACGCATAGGCTCTGCTTATCTCCTCTCCCTTCCTCCATGCATAGGCTCTGCTTATCTCCTCTCCCTTCCTCCATGCATAGGCTCTGCTTTTCTCCTTTCTTTTCCTCCATGCATAGGCTCTGCTTATCTCCTCTCCCTTCCTCTGTGTACAGGCTCTGCTTATCTCCTCTCTCTTCCTCCATGCATAGGCTCTGCTTATCTCCTTTCCCTTCCTCCATGCATAGACCCTGCTTATCTCCTCTCCCTTCCTCCATGCATAGGCTCTGCTTATCTCCTCTCCCTTCCTCTGTGTACAGGCTCTGCTTATCTCCTCTCTCTTCCTCCATGCATAGGCTCTGCATATCTCCTTTTTCTTCCTCCATGCATAGACCCTGCTTATCTCCTCTCCCTTCCTCCATGCATAGGCTCTGCTTATCTCCTCTCTCTTCCTCCATGCATAGGCTCTGCTTATCTCCTTTCCCTTCCTCCATGCATAGACCCTGCTTATCTCCTCTCCCTTCCTCCATGCATAGGCTCTACTTATCTCCTCTCCCTTCCACCATGCATAGGCTCTGCTTATCTCCTTTCTTTTCCTCCATGCATAGGCTCTGCTTATCTCCTCTTCCTTCCTCCACGCATAGGCTCTGCTTATCTCCTCTCCCTTCCTCCATGCATAGGCTCTGCTTTTCTCCTTTCTTTTCCTCCATGCATAGGCTCTGCTTATCTCCTCTCTCTTCCTCCATGCATAGGCTCTGCTTATCTCCTCTCCCTTCCACCATGCATAGGCTCTGCTTATCTCCTTTCTTTTCCTCCATGCATAGGCTCTGCTTATCTCCTCTTCCTTCCTCCACGCATAGGCTCTGCTTATCTCCTCTCCCTTCCTCCATGCATAGGCTCTGCTTTTCTCCTTTCTTTTCCTCCATGCATAGGCTCTGCTTATCTCCTTTCCCTTCCTCCATGCATAGGCTCTGCTTATCTCCTCTCCCTTCCTCTGTGTACAGGCTCTGCTTATCTCCTCTCTCTTCCTCCATGCATAGGCTCTGCTTATCTCCTCTTCCTTCCTCCATGCATAGGCTCTGCTTATCTCCTCTCTCTTCCTCCATGCATAGGCTCTGTTTATCTCCTCTTCTTTCCTCCATGCATAGGCTCTGCTTATCTCCTCTTCTTTCCTCCATGCATAGGCTCTGCTTATCTCCTCTCTCTTCCTCCATGCATAGGCTCTGCTTATATCCTCTCTCTTCCTCCATGCATAGGCTCTGCTTATCTCCTTTCCCTTCCTCCATGCATAGACCCTGCTTATCTCCTCTTCCTTCCTCCATGCATAGGTTCTGCTTATCTCCTCTCTCTTCCTCCATGCATAGGCTCTGCTTATCTCCTTTCCCTTCCTCCATGCATAGACCCTGCTTATCTCCTCTTCCTTCCTCCATGCATAGGCTCTGCTTATCTCCTCTCTCTTCCTCCATGCATAGTCTCTGCTTATCTCCTTTCCCTTCCTCCATGCATATACCCTGCTTATCTCCTCTCCCTTCCTCCATGCATAGGCTCTGCTTATCTCCTCTCCCTTCCACCATGCATAGGCTCTGCTTATCTCCTTTCCCTTCCTCCATGCATATACCCTGCTTATCTCCTCTCCCTTCCTCCATGCATAGGCTCTGCTTATCTCCTCTCCCTTCCACCATGCATAGGCTCTGCTTACCTCCTCTCCCTTCCTCCATGCATAGGCTCTGCTTATCTCCTCTCCCTTCCACCATGCATAGGCTCTGCTTATCTCCTCTTCCTTCCTCCATGCATAGGCTCTGCTTATCTCCTCTTCCTTCCTCCATGCATAGGCTCTGCTTATCTCCTCTCTCTTCCTCCATGCATAGGCTCTGCTTATCTCCTTTCTTTTCCTCCATGCATAGGCTCTGCTTATCTCCTCTCCCTTCCTCCATGCATAGGCTCTGCTTATCTCCTCACCCGTCCTCCATGCATAGGCCCTGCTTATCTCCTCTCCCTTCCTCCATGCATAGGCTCTGCTTATCTCCTCTCCCTTCCTCCATGCATAGGCTCTGCTTATCTCCTCTTCCTTCCTCCATGCATAGGCTCTGCTTATCTCCTTTCCCTTCCTCTGTGTACAGGCTCTGCTTATCTCCTCTCCCTTCCTCAATGCATAGGCCCTGCTTATCTCCTCTTCCTTCCTCCATGCATAGGCTCTGCTTATCTCCTCTCCCTTCCTCTGTGTACAGGCATTGCTTATCTCCTCTCCCTTCCTTCATGCATAGGCTCTGCTTATCTCCTTTCCCTTCCTCCATGCATAGACCCTGCTTATCTCCTCTCCCTTCCTCCATGCATAGGCTCTGCTTATCTCCTCTCCCTTCCTCTGTGTACAGGCTCTGCTTATCTCCTCTCTCTTCCTCCATGCATAGGCTCTGCTTATCTCCTTTCCCTTCCTCCATGCATAGACCCTGCTTATCTCCTCTTCCTTCCTCCATGCATAGGCTCTGCTTATCTCCTCTCTCTTCCTCCATGCATAGGCTCTGCTTATCTCCTTTCCCTTCCTCCATGCATAGACCCTGCTTATCTCCTCTCCCTTCCTCCATGCATAGGCTCTACTTATCTCCTCTCCCTTCCACCATGCATAGGCTCTGCTTATCTCCTTTCTTTTCCTCCATGCATAGGCTCTGCTTATCTCCTCTTCCTTCCTCCACGCATAGGCTCTGCTTATCTCCTCTCCCTTCCTCCATGCATAGGCTCTGCTTTTCTCCTTTCTTTTCCTCCATGCATAGGCTCTGCTTATCTCCTCTCTCTTCCTCCATGCATAGGCTCTGCTTATCTCCTCTCCCTTCCACCATGCATAGGCTCTGCTTATCTCCTTTCTTTTCCTCCATGCATAGGCTCTGCTTATCTCCTCTTCCTTCCTCCACGCATAGGCTCTGCTTATCTCCTCTCCCTTCCTCCATGCATAGGCTCTGCTTTTCTCCTCTCCCTTCCTCTGTGTACAGGCTCTGCTTATCTCCTTTCTTTTCCTCCATGCATAGGCTCTGCTTATCTCCTCTTCCTTCCTCCATGCATAGACCCTGCTTATCTCCTCTCCCTTCCTCCATGCATAGGCTCTGCTTATCTCCTCTCCCTTCCTCTGTGTACAGGCTCTGCTTATCTCCTCTCTCTTCCTCCATGCATAGGCTCTGCTTATCTCCTCTTCCTTCCTCCATGCATAGGCTCTGCTTATCTCCTCTCCCTTCCTCCATGCATAGGCTCTGTTTATCTCCTCTTCTTTCCTCCATGCATAGGCTCTGCTTATCTCCTCTTCTTTCCTCCATGCATAGGCTCTGCTTATCTCCTCTCTCTTCCTCCATGCATAGGCTCTGCTTATCTCCTCTCACTTCCTCCATGCATAGGCCCTGCTTATCTACTCTCTCTTCCTCCATGCATAGGCTCTGCTTATATCCTCTCTCTTCCTCCATGCATAGGCTCTGCTTATCTCCTTTCCCTTCCTCCATGCATAGACCCTGCTTATCTCCTCTTCCTTCCTCCATGCATAGGTTCTGCTTATCTCCTCTCCCTTCCTCCATGCATAGGCTCTGCTTATCTCCTTTCCCTTCCTCCATGCATAGACCCTGCTTATCTCCTCTTCCTTCCTCCATGCATAGGCTCTGCTTATCTCCTCTCTCTTCCTCCATGCATAGGCTCTGCTTATCTCCTTTCCCTTCCTCCATGCATATACCCTGCTTATCTCCTCTTCCTTCCTCCATGCATAGGTTCTGCTTATCTCCTCTCCCTTCCTCCATGCATAGGCTCTGCTTATCTCCTTTCCCTTCCTCCATGCATAGACCCTGCTTATCTCCTCTTCCTTCCTCCATGCATAGGCTCTGCTTATCTCCTCTCTCTTCCTCCATGCATAGGCTCTGCTTATCTCCTTTCCCTTCCTCCATGCATACACCCTGCTTATCTCCTCTCCCTTCCTCCATGCATAGGCTCTGCTTATCTCCTCTCCCTTCCACCATGCATAGGCTCTGCTTATCTCCTTTCCCTTCCTCCATGCATATTCCCTGCTTATCTCCTCTCCCTTCCTCCATGCATAGGCTCTGCTTATCTCCTCTCCCTTCCACCATGCATAGGCTCTGCTTACCTCCTCTCCCTTCCTCCATGCATAGGCTCTGCTTATCTCCTCTCCCTTCCACCATGCATAGGCTCTGCTTATCTCCTTTCTTTTCCTCCATGCATAGGCTCTGCTTATCTCCTCTTCCTTCCTCCATGCATAGGCTCTGCTTATCTCCTCTCTCTTCCTCCATGCATAGGCTCTGCTTATCTCCTTTCTTTTCCTCCATGCATAGGCTCTGCTTATCTCCTCTCCCTTCCTCCATGCATAGGCTCTGCTTATCTCCTCACCCGTCCTCCATGCATAGGCCCTGCTTATCTCCTCTCCCTTCCTCCATGCATAGGCTCTGCTTATCTCCTCTCCCTTCCTCCATGCATAGGCTCTGCTTATCTCCTCTTCCTTCCTCCATGCATAGGCTCTGCTTATCTCCTTTCCCTTCCTCTGTGTACAGGCTCTGCTTATCTCCTCTCCCTTCCTCAATGCATAGGCCCTGCTTATCTCCTCTTCCTTCCTCCATGCATAGGCTCTGCTTATCTCCTCTCCCTTCCTCTGTGTACAGGCGTTGCTTATCTCCTCTCCCTTCCTTCATGCATAGGCTCTGCTTATCTCCTTTCCCTTCCTCCATGCATAGACCCTGCTTATCTCCTCTCCCTTCCTCCATGCATAGGCTCTGCTTATCTCCTCTCCCTTCCTCTGTGTACAGGCTCTGCTTATCTCCTCTCCCTTCCTCTGTGTACAGGCTCTGCTTATCTCCTCTCTCTTCCTCCATGCATAGGCTCTGCTTATCTCCTTTCCCTTCCTCCATGCATAGACCCTGCTTATCTCCTCTTCCTTCCTCCATGCATAGGCTCTGCTTATCTCCTCTCTCTTCCTCCATGCATAGGCTCTGCTTATCTCCTTTCCCTTCCTCCATGCATAGACCCTGCTTATCTCCTCTCCCTTCCTCCATGCATAGGCTCTACTTATCTCCTCTCCCTTCCACCATGCATAGGCTCTGCTTATCTCCTTTCTTTTCCTCCATGCATAGGCTCTGCTTATCTCCTCTTCCTTCCTCCACGCATAGGCTCTGCTTATCTCCTCTCCCTTCCTCCATGCATAGGCTCTGCTTTTCTCCTTTCTTTTCCTCCATGCATAGGCTCTGCTTATCTCCTCTCTCTTCCTCCATGCATAGGCTCTGCTTATCTCCTCTCCCTTCCACCATGCATAGGCTCTGCTTATCTCCTTTCTTTTCCTCCATGCATAGGCTCTGCTTATCTCCTCTTCCTTCCTCCACGCATAGGCTCTGCTTATCTCCTCTCCCTTCCTCCATGCATAGGCTCTGCTTTTCTCCTTTCTTTTCCTCCATGCATAGGCTCTGCTTATCTCCTTTCCCTTCCTCCATGCATAGACCCTGCTTATCTCCTCTCCCTTCCTCCATGCATAGGCTCTGCTTATCTCCTCTCCCTTCCTCTGTGTACAGGCTCTGCTTATCTCCTCTCTCTTCCTCCATGCATAGGCTCTGCTTATCTCCTCTTCCTTCCTCCACGCATAGGCTCTGCTTATCTCCTCTCCCTTCCTCCATGCATAGGCTCTGCTTTTCTCCTTTCTTTTCCTCCATGCATAGACCCTGCTTATCTCCTCTCCCTTCCTCCATGCATAGGCTCTGCTTATCTCCTCTCTCTTCCTCCATGCATAGGCTCTGCTTATCTCCTTTCTTTTCCTCCATGCATAGGCTCTGCTTATTTCCTCTCCCTTCCTCCATGCATAGGCTCTGCTTATCTCCTCACCCGTCCTCCATGCATAGGCCCTGCTTATCTCCTCTCCCTTCCTCCATGCATAGGCTCTGCTTATCTCCTCTCCCTTCCTCCATGCATAGGCTCTGCTTATCTCCTCTTCCTTCCTCCATGCATAGGCTCTGCTTATCTCCTTTCCCTTCCTCTGTGTACAGGCTCTGCTTATCTCCTCTCCCTTCCTCCATGCATAGGCCCTGCTTATCTCCTCTTCCTTCCTCCATGCATAGGCTCTGCTTATCTCCTCTCCCTTCCTCTGTGTACAGGCATTGCTTATCTCCTCTCCCTTCCTTCATGCATAGGCTCTGCTTATCTCCTTTCCCTTCCTCTGTGTACAGGTTCTGCTTATCTCCTCTCTCTTCCTCCATGCATAGGCTCTGCTTATCTCCTCTCTCTTCCTCCATGCATAGGCTCTGCTTATCTCCTCTCTCTTCCTCCATGCATAGGCTCTGCTTATCTCCTCTCCCTTCCACCAT
Organism: Rhinoderma darwinii; assembly: GCF_050947455.1. Lineage (NCBI taxonomy): Eukaryota > Metazoa > Chordata > Amphibia > Anura > Rhinodermatidae > Rhinoderma > Rhinoderma darwinii. The sequence continues at coordinate 428,231,372 of NC_134689.1, forward strand.
GCATAGGCTCTGCTTATCTCCTTTATTTTCCTCCATGCATAGGCTCTGCTTATCTCCTCTTCCTTCCTCCATGCATAGGCTCTGCTTATCTCCTCTCCCTTCCTCTGTGTACAGGCTCTGCTTATCTCCTCTCCCTTCCTCCATGCATAGGCTCTGCTTATCTCCCCCTTCCTCCATGCATAGGCTATGCTTATCTCCTCTCCCTTCCTCCATGCATAGGCTCTGCTTATCTACTCTCCCTTCCTCCATTCATAGGCTCTGCTTATCTCCTCTCTCTTCCTCCATGCATAGGCTCTGCTTATCTCCTTTCTTTTCCTCCATGCATAGGCTCTGCTTATCTCCTCTCTCTTCCTCCATGCATAGGCTCTGCTTATCTCCTCTCCCTTCCTCCATGCATAGGCCCTGCTTATCTCCTCTCTCTTCCTCCATGCATAGGCTCTGCTTATCTCCTCTCTCTTCCTCCATGCATAGGCTCTGCTTATCTCCTCTCCCTTCCTCCATGCATAGGCCCTGCTTATCTCCTCTCTCTTCCTCCATGCATAGGCTCTGCTTATCTCCTCTCCCTTCCTCCATGCATAGGCCCTGCTTATCTCCTCTCTCTTCCTCCATGCATAGGCTCTGCTTATCTCCTCTCCCTTCCTCCATGCATAGGCTCTGCTTATCTCCTCTCTCTTCCTCCATGCATAGGCTCTGCTTATCTCCTCTCCCTTCCTCCATGCATAGGCCCTGCTTATCTCCTCTCTCTTCCTCCATGCATAGGCTCTGCTTATCTCCTCTCCCTTCCTCCATGCATAGGCTCTGCTTATCTCCTCTCTCTTCCTCCATAAATAGGCTCTGCTTATCTCCTTTCCCTTCCTCCATGCATAGACCCTGCTTATCTCCTCTTCCTTCCTCAATGCATAGGCTCTGCTTATCTCCTTTCCCTTCCTCCATGCATATACCCTGCTTATCTCCTCTCCCTTCCTCCATGCATAGGCTCTGCTTATCTCCTTTATTTTCCTCCATGCATAGGCTCTGCTTATCTCCTCTCCCTTCCTCTGTGTACAGGCTCTGCTTATCTCCTCTCTCTTCCTCCATGCATAGGCTCTGCTTATCTCCTCTCCCTTCTTCCATGCATAGACCCTGCTTATCTCCTCTTCCTTCCTCCATGCATAGGCTCTGCTTATATCCTCTCTCTTCCTCCATGCATAGGCCCTGCTTATCTCCTTTCCCTTCCTCCATGCATAGGCTCTACTTATCTCCTCTCCCTTCCACCATGCATAGGCTCTACTTATCTCCTTTCCCTTCCTCCATGCATAGACCCTGCTTATCTCCTCTCTCTTCCTCCTTGCATAGGCTCTACTTATCTCCTCTCCCTTCCACCATGCATAGGCTCTGCTTATCTCCTTTCTTTTCCTCCATGCATAGGCCCTGCTTATCTCCTCTTCCTTCCTCCATGCATAGGCTCTGCTTATCTCCTTTCCCTTCCTCCATGCATAGACCCTGCTTATCTCCTCTCCCTTCCTCCATGCATAGGCTCTGCTTATCTCCTCTCTCTTCCTCCATGCATAGGCTCTACTTATCTCCTCTCCCTTCCACCATGCATAGGCTCTGCTTATCTCCTTTCTTTTCCTCCATGCATAGGCCCTGCTTATCTCCTCTTCCTTCCTCCACGCATAGGCTCTGCTTATCTCCTCTCCCTTCCTCCATGCATAGGCTCTGCTTATCTCCTCTCCCTTCCTCCATGCATAGGCTCTGCTTTTCTCCTTTCTTTTCCTCCATGCATAGGCTCTGCTTATCTCCTCTCCCTTCCTCTGTGTACAGGCTCTGCTTATCTCCTCTCTCTTCCTCCATGCATAGGCTCTGCTTATCTCCTTTCCCTTCCTCCATGCATAGACCCTGCTTATCTCCTCTCCCTTCCTCCATGCATAGGCTCTGCTTATCTCCTCTCCCTTCCTCTGTGTACAGGCTCTGCTTATCTCCTCTCTCTTCCTCCATGCATAGGCTCTGCTTATCTCCTTTCCCTTCCTCCATGCATAGACCCTGCTTATCTCCTCTCCCTTCCTCCATGCATAGGCTCTGCTTATCTCCTCTCTCTTCCTCCATGCATAGGCTCTGCTTATCTCCTTTCCCTTCCTCCATGCATAGACCCTGCTTATCTCCTCTCCCTTCCTCCATGCATAGGCTCTACTTATCTCCTCTCCCTTCCACCATGCATAGGCTCTGCTTATCTCTTTTCTTTTCCTCCATGCATAGGCTCTGCTTATCTCCTCTTCCTTCCTCCATGCATAGGCTCTGCTTATCTCCTCTCCCTTCCTCCATGCATAGGCTCTGCTTTTCTCCTTTCTTTTCCTCCATGCATAGGCTCTGCTTATCTCCTCTCTCTTCCTCCATGCATAGGCTCTGCTTATCTCCTCTCCCTTCCACCATGCATAGGCTCTGCTTATCTCCTTTCTTTTCCCCCATGCATAGGCTCTGCTTATCTCCTCTTCCTTCCTCCACGCATAGGCTCTGCTTATCTCCTCTCCCTTCCTCCATGCATAGGCTCTGCTTTTCTCCTTTCTTTTCCTCCATGCATAGGCTCTGCTTATCTCCTTTCCCTTCCTCCATGCATAGGCTCTGCTTATCTCCTCTCCCTTCCTCTGTGTACAGGCTCTGCTTATCTCCTCTCTCTTCCTCCATGCATAGGCTCTGCTTATCTCCTCTTCCTTCCTCCATGCATAGGCTCTGCTTATCTCCTCTCTCTTCCTCCATGCATAGGCTCTGTTTATCTCCTCTTCTTTCCTCCATGCATAGGCTCTGCTTATCTCCTCTTCTTTCCTCCATGCATAGGCTCTGCTTATCTCCTCTCTCTTCCTCCATGCATAGGCTCTGCTTATATCCTCTCTCTTCCTCCATGCATAGGCTCTGCTTATCTCCTTTCCCTTCCTCCATGCATAGACCCTGCTTATCTCCTCTTCCTTCCTCCATGCATAGGTTCTGCTTATCTCCTCTCTCTTCCTCCATGCATAGGCTCTGCTTATCTCCTTTCCCTTCCTCCATGCATAGACCCTGCTTATCTCCTCTTCCTTCCTCCATGCATAGGCTCTGCTTATCTCCTCTCTCTTCCTCCATGCATAGGCTCTGCTTATCTCCTTTCCCTTCCTCCATGCATATACCCTGCTTATCTCCTCTCCCTTCCTCCATGCATAGGCTCTGCTTATCTCCTCTCCCTTCCACCATGCATAGGCTCTGCTTATCTCCTTTCCCTTCCTCCATGCATATACCCTGCTTATCTCCTCTCCCTTCCTCCATGCATAGGCTCTGCTTATCTCCTCTCCCTTCCACCATGCATAGGCTCTGCTTACCTCCTCTCCCTTCCTCCATGCATAGGCTCTGCTTATCTCCTCTCCCTTCCACCATGCATAGGCTCTGCTTATCTCCTTTCTTTTCCTCCATGCATAGGCTCTGCTTATCTCCTCTTCCTTCCTCCATGCATAGGCTCTGCTTATCTCCTCTCTCTTCCTCCATGCATAGGCTCTGCTTATCTCCTTTCTTTTCCTCCATGCATAGGCTCTGCTTATCTCCTCTCCCTTCCTCCATGCATAGGCTCTGCTTATCTCCTCACCCGTCCTCCATGCATAGGCCCTGCTTATCTCCTCTCCCTTCCTCCATGCATAGGCTCTGCTTATCTCCTCTCCCTTCCTCCATGCATAGGCTCTGCTTATCTCCTCTTCCTTCCTCCATGCATAGGCTCTGCTTATCTCCTTTCCCTTCCTCTGTGTACAGGCTCTGCTTATCTCCTCTCCCTTCCTCAATGCATAGGCCCTGCTTATCTCCTCTTCCTTCCTCCATGCATAGGCTCTGCTTATCTCCTCTCCCTTCCTCTGTGTACAGGCATTGCTTATCTCCTCTCCCTTCCTTCATGCATAGGCTCTGCTTATCTCCTTTCCCTTCCTCCATGCATAGACCCTGCTTATCTCCTCTCCCTTCCTCCATGCATAGGCTCTGCTTATCTCCTCTCCCTTCCTCTGTGTACAGGCTCTGCTTATCTCCTCTCTCTTCCTCCATGCATAGGCTCTGCTTATCTCCTTTCCCTTCCTCCATGCATAGACCCTGCTTATCTCCTCTTCCTTCCTCCATGCATAGGCTCTGCTTATCTCCTCTCTCTTCCTCCATGCATAGGCTCTGCTTATCTCCTTTCCCTTCCTCCATGCATAGACCCTGCTTATCTCCTCTCCCTTCCTCCATGCATAGGCTCTACTTATCTCCTCTCCCTTTCACCATGCATAGGCTCTGCTTATCTCCTTTCTTTTCCTCCATGCATAGGCTCTGCTTATCTCCTCTTCCTTCCTCCACGCATAGGCTCTGCTTATCTCCTCTCCCTTCCTCCATGCATAGGCTCTGCTTTTCTCCTTTCTTTTCCTCCATGCATAGGCTCTGCTTATCTCCTCTCTCTTCCTCCATGCATAGGCTCTGCTTATCTCCTCTCCCTTCCACCATGCATAGGCTCTGCTTATCTCCTTACTTTTCCTCCATGCATAGGCTCTGCTTATCTCCTCTTCCTTCCTCCACGCATAGGCTCTGCTTATCCCCTCTCCCTTCCTCCATGCATAGGCTCTGCTTTTCTCCTTTCTTTTCCTCCATGCATAGGCTCTGCTTATCTCCTTTCCCTTCCTCCATGCATAGACCCTGCTTATCTCCTCTCCCTTCCTCCATGCATAGGCTCTGCTTATCTCCTCTCCCTTCCTCTGTGTACAGGCTCTGCTTATCTCCTCTCTCTTCCTCCATGCATAGGCTCTGCTTATCTCCTCTTCCTTCCTCCATGCATAGGCTCTGCTTATCTCCTCTCCCTTCCTCCATGCATAGGCTCTGTTTATCTCCTCTTCTTTCCTCCATGCATAGGCTCTGCTTATCTCCTCTTCTTTCCTCCATGCATAGGCTCTGCTTATCTCCTCTCTCTTCCTCCATGCATAGGCTCTGCTTATCTCCTCTCACTTCCTCCATGCATAGGCCCTGCTTATCTACTCTCCCTTCCTCCATGCATAGGCTCTGCTTATCTCCTCTCCCTTCCTCCATGCATAGGCTCTGCTTACCTCCTCTCCCTTCCTCCATGCATAGGCTCTGCTTATCTCCTCTCCCTTCCACCATGCATAGGCTCTGCTTATCTCCTTTCTTTTCCTCCATGCATAGGCTCTGCTTATCTCCTCTTCCTTCCTCCATGCATAGGCTCTGCTTATCTCCTCTCTCTTCCTCCATGCATAGGCTCTGCTTATCTCCTTTCTTTTCCTCCATGCATAGGCTCTGCTTATCTCCTCTCCCTTCCTCCATGCATAGGCTCTGCTTATCTCCTCACCCGTCCTCCATGCATAGGCCCTGCTTATCTCCTCTCCCTTCCTCCATGCATAGGCTCTGCTTATCTCCTCTCCCTTCCTCCATGCATAGGCTCTGCTTATCTCCTCTTCCTTCCTCCATGCATAGGCTCTGCTTATCTCCTTTCCCTTCCTCTGTGTACAGGCTCTGCTTATCTCCTCTCCCTTCCTCAATGCATAGGCCCTGCTTATCTCCTCTTCCTTCCTCCATGCATAGGCTCTGCTTATCTCCTCTCCCTTCCTCTGTGTACAGGCATTGCTTATCTCCTCTCCCTTCCTTCATGCATAGGCTCTGCTTATCTCCTTTCCCTTCCTCCATGCATAGACCCTGCTTATCTCCTCTCCCTTCCTCCATGCATAGGCTCTGCTTATCTCCTCTCCCTTCCTCTGTGTACAGGCTCTGCTTATCTCCTCTCTCTTCCTCCATGCATAGACTCTGCTTATCTCCTTTCCCTTCCTCCATGCATAGACCCTGCTTATCTCCTCTTCCTTCCTCCATGCATAGGCTCTGCTTATCTCCTCTCTCTTCCTCCATGCATAGGCTCTGCTTATCTCCTTTCCCTTCCTCCATGCATAGACCCTGCTTATCTCCTCTCCCTTCCTCCATGCATAGGCTCTACTTATCTCCTCTCCCTTCCACCATGCATAGGCTCTGCTTATCTCCTTTCTTTTCCTCCATGCATAGGCTCTGCTTATCTCCTCTTCCTTCCTCCACGCATAGGCTCTGCTTATCTCCTCTCCCTTCCTCCATGCATAGGCTCTGCTTTTCTCCTTTCTTTTCCTCCATGCATAGGCTCTGCTTATCTCCTCTCTCTTCCTCCATGCATAGGCTCTGCTTATCTCCTTTCTTTTCCTCCATGCATAGGCTCTGCTTATCTCCTCTTCCTTCCTCCACGCATAGGCTCTGCTTATCCCCTCTCCCTTCCTCCATGCATAGGCTCTGCTTTTCTCCTTTCTTTTCCTCCATGCATAGGCTCTGCTTATCTCCTTTCCCTTCCTCCATGCATAGACCCTGCTTATCTCCTCTCCCTTCCTCCATGCATAGGCTCTGCTTATCTCCTCTCCCTTCCTCTGTGTACAGGCTCTGCTTATCTCCTCTCTCTTCCTCCATGCATAGGCTCTGCTTATCTCCTCTTCCTTCCTCCATGCATAGGCTCTGCTTATCTCCTCTCCCTTCCTCCATGCATAGGCTCTGTTTATCTCCTCTTCTTTCCTCCATGCATAGGCTCTGCTTATCTCCTCTTCTTTCCTCCATGCATAGGCTCTGCTTATCTCCTCTCTCTTCCTCCATGCATAGGCCCTGCTTATCTACTCTCTCTTCCTCCATGCATAGGCTCTGCTTATATCCTCTCTCTTCCTCCATGCATAGGCTCTGCTTATCTCCTTTCCCTTCCTCCATGCATAGACCCTGCTTATCTCCTCTTCCTTCCTCCATGCATAGGTTCTGCTTATCTCCTCTCTCTTCCTCCATGCATAGGCTCTGCTTATCTCCTTTCCCTTCCTCCATGCATAGACCCTGCTTATCTCCTCTTCCTTCCTCCATGCATAGGCTCTGCTTATCTCCTCTCTCTTCCTCCATGCATAGGCTCTGCTTATCTCCTTTCCCTTCCTCCATGCATATACCCTGCTTATCTCCTCTCCCTTCCTCCATGCATAGGCTCTGCTTATCTCCTCTCCCTTCCACCATGCATAGGCTCTGCTTATCTCCTTTCCCTTCCTCCATGCATATACCCTGCTTATCTCCTCTCCCTTCCTCCATGCATAGGCTCTGCTTATCTCCTCTCCCTTCCACCATGCATAGGCTCTGCTTATCTCCTTTCTTTTCCTCCATGCATAGGCTCTGCTTATCTCCTCTTCCTTCCTCCATGCATAGGCTCTGCTTATCTCCTCTCTCTTCCTCCATGCATAGGCTCTGCTTATCTCCTTTCTTTTCCTCCATGCATAGGCTCTGCTTATCTCCTCTCCCTTCCTCCATGCATAGGCTCTGCTTATCTCCTCACCCGTCCTCCATGCATAGGCCCTGCTTATCTCCTCTCCCTTCCTCCATGCATAGGCTCTGCTTATCTCCTCTCCCTTCCTCCATGCATAGGCTCTGCTTATCTCCTCTTCCTTCCTCCATGCATAGGCTCTGCTTATCTCCTTTCCCTTCCTCTGTGTACAGGCTCTGCTTATCTCCTCTCCCTTCCTCAATGCATAGGCCCTGCTTATCTCCTCTTCCTTCCTCCATGCATAGGCTCTGCTTATCTCCTCTCCCTTCCTCTGTGTACAGGCGTTGCTTATCTCCTCTCCCTTCCTTCATGCATAGGCTCTGCTTATCTCCTTTCCCTTCCTCCATGCATAGACCCTGCTTATCTCCTCTCCCTTCCTCCATGCATAGGCTCTGCTTATCTCCTCTCCCTTCCTCTGTGTACAGGCTCTGCTTATCTCCTCTCCCTTCCTCTGTGTACAGGCTCTGCTTATCTCCTCTCTCTTCCTCCATGCATAGGCTCTGCTTATCTCCTTTCCCTTCCTCCATGCATAGACCCTGCTTATCTCCTCTTCCTTCCTCCATGCATAGGCTCTGCTTATCTCCTCTCTCTTCCTCCATGCATAGGCTCTGCTTATCTCCTTTCCCTTCCTCCATGCATAGACCCTGCTTATCTCCTCTCCCTTCCTCCATGCATAGGCTCTACTTATCTCCTCTCCCTTCCACCATGCATAGGCTCTGCTTATCTCCTTTCTTTTCCTCCATGCATAGGCTCTGCTTATCTCCTCTTCCTTCCTCCACGCATAGGCTCTGCTTATCTCCTCTCCCTTCCTCCATGCATAGGCTCTGCTTTTCTCCTTTCTTTTCCTCCATGCATAGGCTCTGCTTATCTCCTCTCTCTTCCTCCATGCATAGGCTCTGCTTATCTCCTTTCTTTTCCTCCATGCATAGGCTCTGCTTATCTCCTCTTCCTTCCTCCACGCATAGGCTCTGCTTATCCCCTCTCCCTTCCTCCATGCATAGGCTCTGCTTTTCTCCTTTCTTTTCCTCCATGCATAGGCTCTGCTTATCTCCTTTCCCTTCCTCCATGCATAGACCCTGCTTATCTCCTCTCCCTTCCTCCATGCATAGGCTCTGCTTATCTCCTCTCCCTTCCTCTGTGTACAGGCTCTGCTTATCTCCTCTCTCTTCCTCCATGCATAGGCTCTGCTTATCTCCTCTTCCTTCCTCCATGCATAGGCTCTGCTTATCTCCTCTCCCTTCCTCCATGCATAGGCTCTGTTTATCTCCTCTTCTTTCCTCCATGCATAGGCTCTGCTTATCTCCTCTTCTTTCCTCCATGCATAGGCTCTGCTTATCTCCTCTCTCTTCCTCCATGCATAGGCTCTGCTTATCTCCTCTCACTTCCTCCATGCATAGGCCCTGCTTATCTACTCTCTCTTCCTCCATGCATAGGCTCTGCTTATATCCTCTCTCTTCCTCCATGCATAGGCTCTGCTTATCTCCTTTCCCTTCCTCCATGCATAGACTCTGCTTATCTCCTCTCTCTTCCTCCATGCATAGGCTCTGCTTATCTCCTCTTCCTTCCTCCATGCATAGGTTCTGCTTATCTCCTCTCTCTTCCTCCATGCATAGGCTCTGCTTATCTCCTTTCCCTTCCTCCATGCATAGACCCTGCTTATCTCCTCTTCCTTCCTCCATGCATAGGCTCTGCTTATCTCCTCTCTCTTCCTCCATGCATAGGCTCTGCTTATCTCCTTTCCCTTCCTCCATGCATATACCCTGCTTATCTCCTCTCCCTTCCTCCATGCATAGGCTCTGCTTATCTCCTCTCCCTTCCACCATGCATAGGCTCTGCTTATCTCCTTTCCCTTCCTCCATGCATATACCCTGCTTATCTCCTCTCCCTTCCTCCATGCATAGGCTCTGCTTATCTCCTCTCCCTTCCACCATGCATAGGCTCTGCTTATCTCCTTTCTTTTCCTCCATGCATAGGCTCTGCTTATCTCCTCTCTCTTCCTCCATGCATAGGCTCTGCTTATCTCCTTTCTTTTCCTCCATGCATAGGCTCTGCTTATCTCCTCTCCCTTCCTCCATGCATAGGCTCTGCTTATCTCCTCACCCGTCCTCCATGCATAGGCCCTGCTTATCTCCTCTCCCTTCCTCCATGCATAGGCTCTGCTTATCTCCTCTCCCTTCCTCCATGCATAGGCTCTGCTTATCTCCTCTTCCTTCCTCCATGCATAGGCTCTGCTTATCTCCTTTCCCTTCCTCTGTGTACAGGCTCTGCTTATCTCCTCTCCCTTCCTCAATGCATAGGCCCTGCTTATCTCCTCTTCCTTCCTCCATGCATAGGCTCTGCTTATCTCCTCTCCCTTCCTCTGTGTACAGGCGTTGCTTATCTCCTCTCCCTTCCTTCATGCATAGGCTCTGCTTATCTCCTTTCCCTTCCTCCATGCATAGACCCTGCTTATCTCCTCTCCCTTCCTCCATGCATAGGCTCTGCTTATCTCCTCTCCCTTCCTCTGTGTACAGGCTCTGCTTATCTCCTCTCCCTTCCTCTGTGTACAGGCTCTGCTTATCTCCTCTCTCTTCCTCCATGCATAGGCTCTGCTTATCTCCTTTCCCTTCCTCCATGCATAGACCCTGCTTATCTCCTCTTCCTTCCTCCATGCATAGGCTCTGCTTATCTCCTCTCTCTTCCTCCATGCATAGGCTCTGCTTATCTCCTTTCCCTTCCTCCATGCATAGACCCTGCTTATCTCCTCTCCCTTCCTCCATGCATAGGCTCTACTTATCTCCTCTCCCTTCCACCATGCATAGGCTCTGCTTATCTCCTTTCTTTTCCTCCATGCATAGGCTCTGCTTATCTCCTCTTCCTTCCTCCACGCATAGGCTCTGCTTATCTCCTCTCCCTTCCTCCATGCATAGGCTCTGCTTTTCTCCTTTCTTTTCCTCCATGCATAGGCTCTGCTTATCTCCTCTCTCTTCCTCCATGCATAGGCTCTGCTTATCTCCTCTCCCTTCCACCATGCATAGGCTCTGCTTATCTCCTTTCTTTTCCTCCATGCATAGGCTCTGCTTATCTCCTCTTCCTTCCTCCACGCATAGGCTCTGCTTATCTCCTCTCCCTTCCTCCATGCATAGGCTCTGCTTTTCTCCTTTCTTTTCCTCCATGCATAGGCTCTGCTTATCTCCTTTCCCTTTCTCCATGCATAGACCCTGCTTATCTCCTCTCCCTTCCTCCATGCATAGGCTCTGCTTATCTCCTCTCCCTTCCTCTGTGTACAGGCTCTGCTTATCTCCTCTCTCTTCATCCATGCATAGGCTCTGCTTATCTCCTCTTCCTTCCTCCATGCATAGGCTCTGCTTATATCCTCTTCCTTCCTCCATGCATAGGCTCTGTTTATCTCCTCTTCTTTCCTCCATGCATAGGCTCTGCTTATCTCCTCTTCTTTCCTCCATGCATAGGCTCTGCTTATCTCCTCTCTCTTCCTCCATGCATAGGCTCTGCTTATCTCCTCTCACTTCCTCCATGCATAGGCCCTGCTTATCTACTCTCTCTTCCTCCATGCATAGGCTCTGCTTATATCCTCTCTCTTCCTCCATGCATAGGCTCTGCTTATCTCCTTTCCCTTCCTCCATGCATAGACCCTGCTTATCTCCTCTTCCTTCCTCCATGCATAGGTTCTGCTTATCTCCTCTCTCTTCCTCCATGCATAGGCTCTGCTTATCTCCTTTCCCTTCCTCCATGCATAGACCCTGCTTATCTCCTCTTCCTTCCTCCATGCATAGGCTCTGCTTATCTCCTCTCTCTTCCTCCATGCATAGGCTCTGCTTATCTCCTTTCCCTTCTTCCATGCATATACCCTGCTTATCTCCTCTCCCTTCCTCTATGCATAGGCTCTGCTTATCTCCTCTCCCTTCCACCATGCATAGGCTCTGCTTACCTCCTCTCCCTTCCTCCATGCATAGGCTCTGCTTATCTCCTTTCCCTTCCTCCATGCATAGACCCTGCTTATCTCCTCTTCCTTCCTCCATGCATAGGTTCTGCTTATCTCCTCTCTCTTCCTCCATGCATAGGCTCTGCTTATCTCCTTTCCCTTCCTCCATGCATAGACCCTGCTTATCTCCTCTTCCTTCCTCCATGCATAGGCTCTGCTTATCTCCTCTCTCTTCCTCCATGCATAGGCTCTGCTTATCTCCTTTCCCTTCTTCCATGCATATACCCTGCTTATCTCCTCTCCCTTCCTCCATGCATAGGCTCTGCTTATCTCCTCTCCCTTCCACCATGCATAGGCTCTGCTTACCTCCTCTCCCTTCCTCCATGCATAGGCTCTGCTTATCTCCTCTCCCTTCCACCATGCATAGGCTCTGCTTATCTCCTTTCTTTTCCTCCATGCATAGGCTCTGCTTATCTCCTCTTCCTTCCTCCATGCATAGGCTCTGCTTATCTCCTCTCTCTTCCTCCATGCATAGGCTCTGCTTATCTCCTTTCTTTTCCTCCATGCATAGGCTCTGCTTATTTCCTCTCCCTTCCTCCATGCATAGGCTCTGCTTATCTCCTCACCCGTCCTCCATGCATAGGCCCTGCTTATCTCCTCTCCCTTCCTCCATGCATAGGCTCTGCTTATCTCCTCTCCCTTCCTCCATGCATAGGCTCTGCTTATCTCCTCTTCCTTCCTCCATGCATAGGCTCTGCTTATCTCCTTTCCCTTCCTCTGTGTACAGGCTCTGCTTATCTCCTCTCCCTTCCTCCATGCATAGGCCCTGCTTATCTCCTCTTCCTTCCTCCATGCATAGGCTCTGCTTATCTCCTCTCCCTTCCTCTGTGTACAGGCATTGCTTATCTCCTCTCCCTTCCTTCATGCATAGGCTCTGCTTATCTCCTTTCCCTTCCTCTGTGTACAGGTTCTGCTTATCTCCTCTCTCTTCCTCCATGCATAGGCTCTGCTTATCTCCTCTCTCTTCCTCCATGCATAGGCTCTGCTTATCTCCTCTCTCTTCCTCCATGCATAGGCTCTGCTTATCTCCTCTCCCTTCCACCATGCATAGGCTCTGCTTATCTCCTTTATTTTCCTCCATGCATAGGCTCTGCTTATCTCCTCTTCCTTCCTCCATGCATAGGCTCTGCTTATCTCCTCTCCCTTCCTCTGTGTACTGGCTCTGCTTATCTCCTCTCCCTTCCTCCATGCATAGGCTCTGCTTATCTCCCCCTTCCTCCATGCATAGGCTATGCTTATCTCCTCTCCCTTCCTCCATGCATAGGCTCTGCTTATCTCCTCTTCCTTGCTCCATGCATAGACCCTGCTTATCTCCTTTCCCTTCCTCTGTGTACAGGTTCTGCTTATCTCCTCTCCCTTCCTCCATGCATAGACCCTGCTTATCTCCTCTCCCTTCCTCCATGCATAGGCTCTGCTTATCTCCTTTCCCTTCCTCCATGCATAGGCTCTGCTTATCTCCTCTCCCTTCCTCCATGCATAGGTCCTGCTTATCTCCTCTCTCATCCTCCATGCATAGGCTCTGCTTATCTCCTCTCCCTTCCTCCATGCATAGGCTCTGCTTATCTCCTCTCTCTTCCTCCATGCATAGGCTCTGCTTATCTCGTCTCTCATCCTCCATGCATAGGCTCTGCTTATCTCCTCTCTCTTCCTCCATGCATAGGCTCTGCTTATCTCCTCTCTCATCCTCCATGCATAGGCTCTGCTTATCTCCTCTCCCTTCCTCCATGCATAGGCTCTGCTTATCTCCTCTCTCATCCTCCATGCATAGGCTCTGCTTATCTCCTCTCCCTTCCTCCATGCACAGGCTCTGCTTATCTCCTCTCCCTTCCGCCATGCATAGGCTCTGCTTATCTCCTCTCTCATCCTCCATGCATAGGCTCTGCTTATCTCCTCTCCCTTCCTCCATGCATAGGCTCTGCTTATCTCTTCTCCCTTCCTCCATGCATAGGCTCTGCTTATCTCCTTTCCCTTCCTCTGTGTACAGGTTCTGCTTATCTCCTCTCTCATCCTCCATGCATAGGCTCTGCTTATCTCCTCTCCCTTTTTAGCTCCTAAACATAATATCAAAGCACTTCTTATTAGTTCTCTATGGGGACGATCAACTTCTGATACACTGCCTACCCTTATAAGCCATTCGATTGAGCATTTGAAGAATTTCCACTCCTCCTCTAGTAACTATACATCTACTTTACAATCAATAGCTTCATTGGGAACTTTAGAAAACATTATAAGTGACTTAGACCTGCAAGAATTGAAAGCAGGAGGCATAACTTATGTTTCTCAGCTATATGACAAAGAAAAATCACTTCCTTTTCCAGAATTGTCTATTAAATTTCCTATTCCCCGGAAAGAATGTTTTACGTACTTGTGAATTAAACACTTCCTAGACAATCTTCACTCCTCTCCACAAAGATTAAATTGGGATCTCATATCTTTGTTCCAAATCCCGTCCAAAACGTTCACAATTTTACAGCCCATATATGACCTAATTAAAGAAAAGTCAAGGTTTTCTAGTCCCCTTGTTTGTAGCCTGGGAGAAGGATCCTGGTCAAACCTTCCCTACCACAACTTGGAGTAAAGCAACGTCCTTTCTTGCTGAGAACTTTAAATGTGTCTAACATTATGAATCTGCCATGAAAACCCTTCTGAGACGGTACTACACCCCTGAAAGACTCTGTAGAATTTATCCTAATACCACTGCTTGCTGCTGGAGAGACTGCGGAAATACGGGACCCCTATTACATATCTTATGGTCATGCCCCCTCATCACTACATATTGGGTCAAAGTGTATGATTTCATATTTGAAATAATAGGAATTGTTTTAAAACCAATACGTGAATTTGCGTTGTTGTTCCTAGATATCCATTTCATTCCACGTCACCTTAGATCACTAATAGGACATATCCTGATGTCAGCTAAACTAGTTCTTACTAGATACTGGAAAAGTAAGGCTATGTTCACACGACCTATTTTCAGACGTAAACGAGGCGTATTATGCCTCGTTTTACATCTGAAAATAGGGCACCAATACGTCGGCAAACATCTGCCCATTCATTTGAATGGGTTTGCCGACGTATTGTGCAAACAACCTGTAATTTACGCTTCGTCGTTTGACGTAAATGGACTGCCTCGGCAAAGAAGTGCAGGACACTTATATACATTATATGCAGGACACTTATATACATTATATGCAGGGCACTTATATACATTATATGCGGGACACTTATATACATTATATGCAGGACACTTATATACATTATATGCGGGACACTTATATACATTATATGCGGGACACTTATATACATCATATGCAGGGCACTTATATACATTATATGCAGGACACTTATATACATTATATGCAGGACACTTATATACATTATATGCAGGACACTTATATACATTATATGCGGGACACTTATATACATTATATGCGGGACACTTATATACATTATATGCAGGACACTTATATACATTATATGCAGGACACATATACATTATATGCAGGACACTTATATACATTATATGCAGGACACTTATATACATTATATGCAGGACACTTATATACATTATATGCGGGACACTTATATACATTATATGCGGGACACTTATATACATTATATGCGGGACACTTATATACATTATATGCGGGACACTTATATACATTATATGCAGGACACTTATATACATTATATGCGGGACACTTATATACATTATATGCAGGACACTTATATACATTATATGCGGGACACTTATATACATTATATGCAGGACACGTATATACATTATATGCAGGACACTTATATACATTATATGCGGGACACTTCTATACATTATATGCGGGACACTTATATACATTATATGCGGGACACTTATATACATTATATGCAGGACACTTATATACATTATATGCAGGACACTTATATACATTATATGCAGGACACTTATATACATTATATGCAGGACACTTATATACATTATATGCAGGACACTTATATACATTATATGCAGGACACATATACATTATATGCAGGACACTTATATACATTATATGCAGGACACTTATATACATTATATGCAGGACACTTATATACATTATATGCAGGACACTTATATACATTATATGCGGGACACTTATATACATTATATGCAGGACACTTCTATGCATTATATGCGGGACACTTATATACATTATATGCAGGACACTTATATACATTATATGCGGGACACTTATATACATTATATGCAGGACACTTATATACATTATATGCAGGACACTTATATACATTATATGCGGGACACTTATATACATTATATGCAGGACACTTATATACATTATATGCAGGACACTTATATACATTATATGCGGGACACTTATATACATTACATGCAGGACACTTATATACACTATATGCGGGACACTTATATACATTATATGCAGGACACTTATATACATTATATGCAGGACACTTCTTTGCCACGTAATTTGAGCCGTTCTTCATTGAACTCAATAAAGCACAGCTCAAGATTTACGAGCGTCTCAGACGCCTCGTATATTACGAGGAGGAGCATTTACGTGTGAAACGAGGCAGCTGTTTTCTCTTGAAAACAGTCTGTCTTTTCACACGTAAATGACAGCTAGCGTGTGGACATACCCTAAGACTGTTCCTCATCTGACAGAAATAATTACTCTCCTTAACAACACGTATAACTGTGAAAAAATACTTTTCTATAGTATTTTTGGTTTGATAATGGAGGAGGAGTTGGAAGCTTGGTCCCATAGTTCTAGAAGTGTAACATTGATTGGCCTCTCTTATACCAACTGAATGTCACGTGGCATCTGTTTTGGTTTACTCTGCTTTGTATTGGATATATAACAATCTCTAGATATCAATTCTATGATTCCACAATAGTGTTGTGAGATTATATACCTATGTAATCTATTGTATGCTTTATAGCTCCATTACACTTTCAGCTATACATATTATGTAAAGACTATAGTTATCTGTATATCCATACATGTTTTCTTACGTTTACATTAAATGTTTGTACAACTTGTAAAAATTACAATAAAAAACCTTTGATTGAAAAAAAAATGAATATCTCAAAAACTAACCGTTGTATATCCCTTATATTTGTTACACATGTAGCCCTTGACACTCTGACCTATCCTAAAAAGCTGAAGCCCCAGATCGTATCATTTCTAGCCTTGTTTTTCTTTGATGTTCTGTTATGGTCTCCGGGTGTTTCCAGGACTCTGGACCGGGGCTCCACTTTGAGTTTCTGTTTAAAAATTTTAAAAACTTATGTAATTTTCAACAATACTTTCTGTATTATTTCTTCACCGTTTTCAAGATCTCTGCTTGTTGTTACTCAGTAGGAACATCAATTGTTTGCGTTCAGTGCTGGCATCGTTATAAGACACAGCTTGGAAACACGTAGTGTACCTGTAACGATCCCAGCACCTGTGTGTCCATCACATGACCATGGACAGAATTGTATTCCCTGGAAGTAAACAATGAAAGTTTGTAATATAATATCATGGTAGAACACTGTTGAGGGACGAGGTATGGCTACAATGTAGCTGTAGATGAGGTGGCGCTAATCCATTGTGCTCTGCACACATGGGTTCAAATCCCATCCTCTTCGGTACATTCTGACATTACTTTAAGGGAATGTGTCGCAAATGACGTAACTTTTTTTTTAATAAAATGGTTTCCGAGGATTGTGTGGGGGAGTTTTTATTTCAATAAAGAAATTATTTCTTAGGGTGTATTTACACAGTGTGGTTATGTCGTGTTTTCACAAAAAACGCTTTGAAAATTGCGGTAAAAACGTATGCGTTTTTCAATGTGATTTTAGGCCATGCGGAAAAAATGCAGCAAAACAGCATTGTGTGTATGCACTCTTAGGCGCTGTTCACACTTTTTTGTATGCACAAAAAAATCTGCCTTGGAATTCCTTCAGGAACACACACACCCCACCACCCCCAGACGCACCCCCCCCCACACATACACACACCCCACCACCCCCAGACGCACCCCCCCCCACACATACACACACCCCACCACCCCCAGACGCACCCCCCCCCACACATACACACACCCCACCACCCCCAGACGCACCCCCCCCCACACATACACACACCCCACCACCCCCAGACGCACCCCCCCCCACACATACACACACCCCACCACCCCCAGACACAGCCCCCCCCCACACATACACACACCCCACCACCCCCAGACGCACCCCCCCCACACATACACACACCCCACCACCCCCAGACGCACCCCCCCCTTTTTTTACAGTAACTCCCTATGCGCCTGCCCGCAATGTCAGCCATAACTTTTTCAAATACTTTTTGTAGCTTTTTCTGACAGATTTTGTAGATTTGTTTTTTAGACATTATTTTGGGGTACATAAAAGTTATATGATTTGTTTTTATAATGGAGCAATGCATGAAGAAAGCAAGAATCTTTATTTTCCTTAACCCCTTAAAGAAGTACTTTGGCTTTTTTTCACCTCCCCCTCCCCCATTTGCAGTGTTGATGTAGTGCAATGTAGTCATGTGCAATGGCGTTGGTTTACCTGGTGTTGTATGTTTTAGGTAGTCGGTCTGGGCTGCTGTTGGGTCATGTGATCGTTAGTCTGACGCCCTGTATCCTATAGCATGTGCTGTAGGGATCGGAGGTCAGTCTGTCAATGCAAACCCGCAATGTGAGTCTTTCATTCAAAGTCTGACTCCCGGTTTCTGCAGCAAACTCAGTAGGATCCAGGGAGTTAGAATGAGGAGCACATGACCCAATGATGGCCCGGAGCCCGATGCCTTCCCGTGAAATATATCACGATACACATAACTACATTGCACTTCTCCTGCGTAGGCGATTGCTCTACATCCCATTGCTGCTTTTGCAAATAAAGAAGAATAGATTTTACTGAATGGTGATTGCCGTGGATTGTTCTCTTCCCAAGTGCAATAAATAATATCATGTTTTTATTCTTTGTGTTGGTACGATGATGGTGATACCAAGTGTATACTTTATTTTATTCTTTGTGTTGGTACGATGATGGTGATACCAAGTGTATATCGTGTTTTTTTATGTTTTACTGCTTCTGCTAAATAAAAACATGTTTTACGGTAACAAATTAATTGTGTCGCCACATTTCCAAACTACTTTCTTTTTCATGTGGACGTAAACGCATGAGAGCTTATTTTTTGCCAAAGAGGATGTTGTTATTTGTCAATTTTTTGGGGTAAATTAAATGTATTGTTTGACTACGTTTTTTACAGAAATCTAAATAATATGTTTTATTTTCTCTATGGTTTATAGACACACACACACACACACACACACACACACACACGCACACACACACACGCACGCACGCACACACACACACGCACACACACACGCACACACACACACGCACACACGCACACACACACACACACACACACACACGCACACACACGCACACACACACGCACACACACGCACACACACACACACGCACACACACACACGCACACACACGCACACACACGCACACACACGCACACACACACACACGCACACACACACACACACGCACGCACACACACGCACACACACGCACACACACGCACACACACACACACACACACACGCACGCACACACACGCACACACACGCACACACACACGCACATACACGCACGCACACACGCACGCACGCACACACACACACACACACGCACACACACACACGCACACACACACGCACACACACGCACACACACACGCACACACACACGCACACACACACACGCACGCACACACACGCACACACACACACACACGCACGCACACGCACACACACGCACACACACACACATATATATATTATGTTTTAGTTTAAAAAAAAATACTATGTTTCATTTCATTTCATTTCTTGTGTGGGGGGGTATTGTATTATATTTTATTGATCTTAATATCACATTTGTATTTTTCATTAAAAGGTTTAAAGCTGCAATCTTTTGATCTCTTGCATTAGGACTTGGAATACTTAGAATTCCAAAGCTTTATTGCCTGTGTAAAACTGACAGGCAAGCTATTAGGCCATATCTGATGTCCCCTCATACAATTTTACCCATGGCAGACTTGGAGGCTTTTGTTAGGCCCCCAGCTTCCATAGTAACCTATTGCACCTTGTGATTGCATCTCAGGGCACCGATGAGCTGACAACGGGAGCCCCCTCCCTCTGTCAAACAACTTCAATCTCGCAGTCACTATTGATCGCGGCATCTGGAAGGTTAAACTCCCGGGATCAAAGATATCTCCAATTCAGGCAGTTGCGTCAGGAGCCCAGCCGTGTATAGCAGCCACGCTCTTGCCACTGATCTCCTGGATACATTGGACAGTACTGACGAGATCATTGTGATGTATATCCATCGCAGTGCATGAACTAGCACCTGCTCGGAAAGGAAAAACAGAGAGGGGCACTCTTGAGTGTGATACTATACTGCTGGTTGTGTTAGAGCGATACATTGCCACGATGTGCACTGACCTGGTAGAGTTGTGATATAAATAGGCACAACTCTACTGTAGGCTTCAGTGAGGTTCTAAGCAGGCTGTGCCAGGGTTGTGGAGTATTCTTATTTTCCTTCCGATGGGAAAGATAGGGTCAATCTGGAAGCTGTAGGGGCAGATCTCTTATAGTGTTCAACTCTGGATATGGCGCTGGAAGCTCAATTGCTGACCGATGATTGAGTCTCCAGCGCCCATATCCAAAACTTAGCACTATAAGGGGTTGACCCTACAGCTTTCATTAAGGGTTAAGGGGTAAAATGATATTTATTGTAGGGGTCTTTAAAAGTATTGGGAGACATAATATGTATATGTTATTTTACCGTTTAACAATTTTTATTAATAATAATTGTTTGCTTTATTATTTAAATTTAACATTCATTTGTATTTTTTTTTGCCTTATTAAGTAATGTTTTCAGTGTCTATATGACATTACATTACCGCTGTGCGTTTAAAATGAACAGGCATCTCTTAGGACATACCTAAAATATGTCCTCATAGTAACTTTTTACCGGATTGCTATCAGGACCCAGGCTGCCAGGCCAAACCCGTCAGGCCTGGCTATTATAATGTTTGGGCTGAAATGGAGATGACCGGGGAGTCCCCTCTCTTTGTCAGCAGCGCATATATCGTGGTGCAGAAGTGGTTAAAATGAAGGGGTCAAAGTTTTCTCCTATCCCGGCCATTAGTGCAGGAGGGCAGCACTTTCATTGCTTCTAGGAGAATATGAAGCCGGTCTGTGCTACAGAACAGTAGGGTCTCTGTGAACCTGTACAGGCTTTGTGCACATGGTTTTGTCTTGTACATGAAGCCTAAGTCATTCAATCCAAGAACAGAACCATTCCCATAATGCTATTATGTTTTTGAAAATCTGTACAGAGACATGGTTACCTGTTTCTTTTACTTTACTGTGTTCAGCATGATGGACATGAAGATTTAACCTTTCATTATAAGCTGTGGCAACCAAACTAGAAGACACATGTCAAGAAAAAGCTTCTCATATAAAAGATATGTGAGTATCAATGTCGCTGTAACTGAGACTCTGCTCACACTAGCATCATGGCTTCCAGTCATATTGGAAGCCACGGTGCTGTATTGGATCCATCATATGGAGGTTCCAAACAGTGACTGACAGACCCCATTGACACAAAATTAGGTCCATCAGGTTTTGTCACTTTTTCTGTAATTTTGCCATGAAGAATAGAGCTGTATGCTGTGCTATTCCTGCCATTAGAAGTGATGGAAACCTTGACGAGACCCCTAATAGAAGCTCTTAGCGCATATGTAAACAAAGCTAGAGCAATGTAAAATCAGAAAGAATCAGTTCATTATAAAAGGTACAGAGATCCAGTCTTCTGAAGGACGTTACTAGGCAGTTATAAGGCCATTAAGCCTCGGTTGATCCAGCCATCAAGGTTGGGATGACGGGTATTACAAATACGTTGTAGCTAGCCCAGCATTAAAAATTGCACATATTTTGAGGAGTTTGAGGGGGAGCGAAATGAAGAGTATGTATTATAAATGAGAATGCTAGGGATTGGTGGTGGGAGATGGCAACAGGCGGTAGCTAAATAAATAATTGTCTATCCAACAGCTACAATGCTGGCCTTTAGGGATCAATGGGGACGGGTACATCCTAAGACCCTTGCCTTGGGAACCAAGACAGTTGATCTTGCCAATGTCAGCCAATTACGCAGTCTAGCAAACACAAGACACTTTCTCCTTTTTTTCCAAACAAGAAGACGTGCTTAGTCTTATGGAAAGCTTCTTTAAAGTCTTTGTTCCTCAGAGTGTATATGATAGGGTTAAGCAGTGGGGTCAGCACGGTATAACTCAGAGACAAGATCTTACTCAGGATCAGGGATTTTCCTTTTGTTGGAAACAAATAAACAATCATTAATGTCCCATAAAACAAGGAAACTACAATGAGGTGTGAGGTACAGGTGGAGAAGGCTTTATGTCTTCCGGTATTGGATGGGATTTTTAGAATTATAATGACAATGTAGACATAGGACATCACAATTACTATTAAAAGGCAAAATCCCAAAATACCGAGTATAAGAATCTGAGTACGAAGTAAGGATGTATCAGAGCAGGAGAGCTGCATTATAGGCTCAAAATCACAGTAGAAATGGTCAATAACGTGCGGTCCACAGAAATGCAGATTACACATAAAAGTCACGTACATCAACATCACCATAAAACCAAACAACCAAATTATACTTGCTGATTTGACACAAAACATATGATCCATAATAGAGTTATAACGGAGGGGGTTACAGATGGCCAGATATCGATCATAAGACATCACCGACAGTAGAAGACATTCCGAGGACTCTGATATAGTAAAGAGGCTAAACTGGATGAAGCAGCCGATGAGAGTTATAGTACTCCCTCCATACAGTATAGTGGGAAGAAGGGTGAGGAGAATGTCTGTAGTCAGCAGGATATCACACAATGATAGCTGTGTAATAAAGAAGTACATGGGGGACTGGAGGGTTTTGCTCAATAGAAACAAGGTAATGACTAGAAGGTTTCCTGAAACGGTCGCACAGTATATAATAACCAGTAGAGAGAAAAACGGGATTTTGACATTTTGAATATCTGAGAATCCCAGAAGAAAAACGGAGGTGATATTATTTCTATATGTGGCCTGAAGAAAGCATAAAAAATAGCAGAATAATTTAATTATCAATTGTGCAAAATATTCATTATTTCCATTATATGCACTAATTTAGAAAAATGTAAACATAAAAAAACCTTAATAATAATAATAAAAGTGAAGTGTACACATGAAGTTATTCAGTGTTGAATTGTATTTTGCTCGGTGGCTCAGTGGTTAGCATCGTTTCCTTGTAGCGCTGGGGTCCTGGGTTTGAATTCGACCAAGGACAAGGACAGCACTACATTTTGGTACTACTGTATATCAGTGAATAACATAAATAAATAAAAATAAACTGTAAGCACAAATGCAAATCTTTTTATTATCAAATGTATAGTTTTTCCAGGTCTGCTGAACGCTATCATTCTTTGTTATATACAAAATCTTACTCAATTTGAAACTTAGCTATTTTTATTTCACTGATTTTAATATATTAATTTCCCCTTTTAATATCAGTCCTCTTATTTTCACCCATCTACAGTAAAGGATACAATCCTAAACTTATTAAGAGTAATATTAAGATTATGACTTAAGTATTTAAATTATTATTTTTTTCTTTATTGAATTTGATTTGTTTTATTGTTTGTTCAATTTAATATTATATATTTTTTAATTTTATATTTTATTCATCATATATAAATCAATATTTTGCCATCTATCCGCCAATACAGAAAGCCCTTTATATCAGGTTTCAATCTTATATAAGTAGCCAAAGGTTCAATAATTAACACAAATATAAAGGGTGATAAGGGTTATTTTCAGGTATCCCTGTATATATTACAACTAGACGAAGCCAGACCATTAATGACAATTTTAGCTCTAGCTTTCTATATAAAATCTTTACCAAAGATATAAAATTTTCACCAAAACCAAATATATTAAGGACAGGATGTAGTTTCAATTAACACATTCAAAAGCTTTCACCACGTCGGTGGAAACCAGAGCCTGTTTGCCCATTTCATCTGGGGTACATTGAAGATTCAAAGACCCTCCCTATATTTTCAATTTTTTTTTTTTACAGGAAAATCCCCCTTTTATTTTCTGCGCTGTTTTTACAAAAGTGAACCCTGGAAAAGAGGTGTATACCTTAGAAATTCCACCTGCTAATATCCCTGTTAGACGTTTAAAATCTCTATTAAGCAGCAATATCAGGCGGTACGACTCCGATCCAGAGGGTCATTGGCAGTTTTCATAATTAATGTAATGAATGCCTCACTTATATTTTTGGGTTATCTGCCGCTTGAAAATGCATCTCCAAATACTTTCAGCAAGATAAGAAACAAAATGTCACCAAATTTTAATAAAATCTCAATGGGAATGCCACCCAGACCGGGGATCTGTTCTTAAACATCTGCCCAGCTACTATAATGATTTCCTCTATTTTAAAAGGGTCTTCTAAAAATTCAATTTGTAAAATGGAAAGTTTAGGAAGGGATATTTTCTCCAATGGTACATTGTGTTTGCTAACTGTGTTAGAAGGCTAATGGATTAGAAAACACTTGAAAACCCTTGTGCAATTATGTTAGCACCGCTGTAAACAGTTTTGCTGTTTAGAGGAGCTATAAAACTGAGCTTCCTTTGAGCTAGTTGAGAATCTGGAGCATTACATTTGTGGGTTCGATTAAACTCTCAAAATGGCTAGAAAAAGAGAGCTTTCATGTGAAACTCGACAGTCTATTCTTGTTCTTAGAAATGAAGGCTATTCCATGCGAGAAATTGCCAAGAAACTGAAGATTTCCCACAACGGTGTGTACTACTCCCTTCAGAGGACAGCACAAGCAGGCTCTAACCAGAGTAGAAAGAGAAGTGGGAGGCCCCGCTGCACAACTGAGCAACAAGACAAGTACATTAGAGTCTCTAGTTTGAGAAATAGACGCCTCACAGGTCCTCAACTGGCAGCTTCATTAAATAGTACCCGCAAAATGCCAGTGTCAACGTCTACAGTGAAGAGGCGGCTCTGGGATGCTGGCCTTCAGGGCAGAGTGGAAAAGAAAAAGCCATATCTGAGACTGGCTAATAAAAGGAAAAGATTAATATGGGCAAAAGCACACAGACATTGGACAGAGGAAGATTGGAAAA
Source organism: Rhinoderma darwinii (assembly GCF_050947455.1). Lineage (NCBI taxonomy): Eukaryota > Metazoa > Chordata > Amphibia > Anura > Rhinodermatidae > Rhinoderma > Rhinoderma darwinii. The sequence continues at coordinate 428,255,980 of NC_134689.1, forward strand.
AAGTGTTATGGACAGTCGAATCAAAGTTTGAGGTGTTTGGATCACACAGAAGAACATTTGTGAGACGCAGTATAATTGAAAAGATGCTGGAAGAGTGCCTGACGCCATCTGTCAAGCATGGTGGAGGTAATGTGATGGTCCGGGGTTGCTTTGGCGCTGTTAAAGTGGGAGATTTGTACAAGGTAAAAGGGATTTTGAATAAGGAAGGCTATCACTCCATTTTGCAACGCCATGCCATACCCTGTGGACAGCGCTTGATTGGAGCCAATTTCATCCTACAACAGGACAATGACCCAAAGCACACCTCCAAATTATGCAAGAACTATTTAGGGAAGAAGCAGGCAGCTGGTATTCTATCTGTAATGGAGTGGCCAGCGCAGTCACCATATCTCAACCCCATAGAGCTGTTGTGGGAGCAGCTTGACCGTATGGTACGCAAGAAGTCCCCATCAAGCCAATCCAACTTGTGGGAGGGGCTTCTGGAAGCATGGGGTGAAATTTCTCCCAATTACCTCAGCAAATTAACAGCTAGAATGCCAAAGGTCTGCAATGCTGTAATTGCTGCAAATGGAGCATTCTTTGACGAAAGCAAAGTTTGAAAGAGAAAATTATTATTTCAAATAAAAATCATTATTTCTAACCTTGTCAATGTCTTGACTATATTTTCTAGTCATTTTGCAACTCATTTGATAAATATAAGTGTGAGTTTTCATGGAAAACACAAAATTGTCTGGGTGACCCCAAACTTTTGAACGGTAGTGTATGTATATATATATTAAATCTATAAATTCAAAAACATATCTAAAACTGTTTTGCCAGTTGTTGTCCTAATTTCAGTTAAAGATGGGCTACCCTATTGCCCAATTAGTGATCTGGCCAGCCAACATAGTGAGGCATCTCCAATTATCATAGAATTTATCTTTTTAAGTTTGGACTTTCTTATACAAAGTTTTATACAAAGTTTTCTTATACAAAGTTTTATTTAATCTCTGTTGCGTATCCTCACACTTCTTTTTGTTCTCTAGTGTGGAAATTGCAAGATACATTTTTCAAAAGATCGTAATTCATTACAAATTTTCTGTATTTCTGTGAGTTTCAAATTATTTTAAAGTCTATTAATCTCCTTGAACAATAACCCCCCGGAGATAAACTTTAAGTGCATCCCAAACAATAAAGATCTCACTTGTTGGTATATTTTCCTCTAAAAATTCAGCTAACTTAGACCCTAAATTGGATGCATCTTCTTACAGTTCTAACCACATTGGATTTATTTTCGGAAACTGTGAGCTGGCCTAAATACCTGTTTCAATTTCCATAATCACAGGGACATGATCTGACAAACTTCTCAGAAATACTTTTTTTCAATAATTGTACGAGTGCTCCCCCGAGCAAGATCTATGGTTAATATTGTATCAAAGGCTTTAAAAAAACATGAATAGACCCTTTTCCCTGAGTTAACCCAAAGCCAACAGTCTATCCAGCTTATCACTGGCACAAAATGGAAAAAGTTGACTGGGCAGATTTAATTACAGTTTGCGAAGAAGTCCACCTATCCAGTCCCGGGTATAACAATTTATTGAAATCTCCTAGTAAAAATGAAGGAAAACCTGGGAGATCCAAATGAGTTAATAAATTGTTAACAGACTTTCCAATAAGGATCCTGACAGTAAATATATAAATTTTAGGCTACATCGGAGTCAATCTACTACACACTGATAAAGCAATGATCTTTCCTGTGGGTCAGCCAAAAAATAGGATACCTGATTTTTTTTTTTTTTTTAATGTATCAGAAATCATACACCTCTAGAGTAATTAGAGTAAACAGAATGTACATTTTTACTTACCCAACCTCTATTTGCCAGATATATTGTAAACTGAAAAAAATGGATCGCTTGCAAAAATACTATAGCCGGAATATAGGTCTCAATAGTTTTAAAGCCATCTTTTAAAATTATCCTTAAACTCCCTTATATTCCATAAAGCTATCTTAAAAATTATGCGAAGTGAAAAAAAAATCCTTTCCTCTAGCGGGTACGTCAATCTACTCCAATGACTAGTCGCTCTCTGCCATATTGCAGCTAGTACTCTGAACCTTACAACCCACCCCTGCCCCTTCACTACCACATTAGTAATATATTATTTACAGTAATATATCAAAGGTGATGAAAAAAAAAATATTCAATAGCGTAAGGTCATCAGATTTTTTCGAGTTGATCCAATATCTTATCTCCGCAGGTTTTCAAATAAAGAAAGAAGATTTACTTTCATAGGGTAGCAAGATATATCATTGCATATTGGATTTTTAGCAGATTTTAACTTTTTTTTAAATCTAAAACATGATGCTCTCTTCCTTTGGGAAAGTCAAAATGAAAACTCAAAATTAAAATTCATATAATAAATTCCTACGTTTGACTGAGCAATGAAAAATAATGAAAACATTCAGCTCTGTTAATCTTCAGTCATTATTTCTCTAAAAATCTCACTCACCTCAGCTCTATGTTGTAGGATCTCCATATTTTTGATAAATGTAAATAATGTTATCAGTCTTCTAATATTAGAATAAGGCAGTGACAACATGAATACATTAATATAACTGTAGACGAGTCCAGCCGCTATAACCAGCATTTTATAACGTATCTAAATACAAACATATTGAAGCGACATTTATAGAGCGTCTTATACCTGATGAGTCCACAGAGGCCGGTAACCATTCCCTGAGCTCCTGTGTAATATTATTCCATTGAGATATAATCTGTGGAGATTTTTTAAAATTGATGTCAGAAAGAATGAACTGAATATATAAATTAAAAAAAAGCTGTGCTAAACTATTATATAATAAACTCAGTAAAAAGAGTAAAATGCTATGTACACCTTTTGAATTGATTTTTTTTACTAAATCCTTTTCTTTGGTGTTTTTAAGCACTTTTCTAATTGACTTTTGTTATCTATTTATTTTTTACAATACAGCTTCTATGTATCCTGTATACATATAAGCTGTATCGATCTCTCTCAGCTGATACTATCAGTTCAGCTGAACTAACGGCTCGGCTGAGAGCGGGTCCTGTGTGTCTCTGTTACACAGAGTCCACCTAATATTGATCACATGAACTTGATAAACTTGTGATCCAAATAAGTTAGATCCTGTGAGCCGTCAATTCAGCCGACCTGACGGAATCGGCATAGAGAAGCAGAGATAGGAACAACACTAATTATATTACCTGGAAGAATAGTGGTGCACGCCAAACCAGGGGCATGGTCAAAGACCCCTCAATAGTACAGAAAAAGTCAAAATGGTAGGCAGCACTTAATTAAGGTGTAGATGAATCACCAGGGGTTTGTTCCAGTATACAGTGACATTTCGGCTTGTGTAAGCCTTTATCAAGCATACCCGATTGGATAAGAGAGAACAATACAGCTTCTATGTACAAAAGAAACAAGGAACCTGTATCGTAAAAAAATATTACGGTAAATCAGAAAAGTGATTAAGAACATAAAAAAACATTGATTTAATAAAAAAAATACATTCAAAAGTGTTTAAAGTAAAAAAAAAGTGCCTTTAAAGTAAAAATGTATATTTAAAAATAAAAAATTAGCACAATATACTGTACAATACTGATCATTTTATTTATAGACTTTGCTATGTTCACATTCGGCAGATTTTTTACAGACATTTCTGACGTTGGTGCTGAACATGTGAGGGGGCTCCCTTTGTCATCTCTCCGCTAGCTCTGGCATTGTGATCACCGGGGCTGTCAGTTTAACCCCTTCTCTCTTTAGCCACTTTTGACCTTCCTGACAGAGCCTCATTTTTCAAATCTGACATGTTCACTTTATGTGGTAATAACTCCGGAATGCTTTTACCTATCCAAGCGATTCTGAGACTGTTTTCTCGTGACACATTGCACTTTAAGTTACTGGCAAAATTTGCTCGATATATTCAGTATTTAATTGTGAAAAACACCAAAATTGAGTGAAAAATTGCACAAATTAGCATTTTTCTCAATTTAAATGTATCTGCTTGTAAGACAGGCAGTTATAACACACACAATTGTTCCTAATTAACATCCCCCATATGTATACTTTAGATTGGCATCGTTTTTTGAACATCCTTTTATTTTTCTATGACATCACAAGGCTTAGAACTTTAGCAGCAATTTCTCACATTTTCAAGAAAATGTCAAAAGGCCATTTTTACAGGGGCCAGTTCAGTTGTGAAGTGGCTTTGAGGGCCTTATATATTAGAAACCCCCAAAAAGTCACCCCATTTTAAAAACTTCACCCCTCAAAGTATTCAAAACAGCATTTAGAACATTTCTTAACCCTTTACACATTTCACAGGATTTAAAGCGAAGTAGAGGTGAAATTTACAAATTTCATATTTTTTTGCAGAAATACATTTTTAATACAATTTTTTTTTTATAAAACAGAAGGTTTTACCAGAGAAATGCAGCTCAATATTTGTTGCCCAGGTTCTGCAGTTTTTGGAAATATCCAATATCCAAAACAGTGGAAACCCCCCAGAAGTGACCCCATTTTGGAAACTACACCCCTGCATTTACCTAGGGGTGTAGTAATCATGTTAACCCCGCAGATGTTTTGTAGAAATTTGTATGCACTTGATGTTGCAGAGTGAAAATGGGCTTTTTTCCATAGATATGCCAATATGTGGTGCCCGGCTTGTGCCACTATAATAAGACAGCTCTCTAATTATTATGCAGTCTTTCCCGGTTTTAGAAACGCCCTACATGGGGCACTAATCTTTTGACTGGACATTCGACAAGGCTCAGGAGTGAAAGTGTACCATGTAAAATTGAGGCCTAATTTGGCGATTTACAAAGTATTGGTTCACAACTGCAGAGGCTCAGATGTGAAATAATAAAAAGAAACCCCTAAGAAGTGACCCCCTTTGGAAACGACACCCCTCAAGGCATTTATTAAGGGGTGTAGTGAGCATTTTCACCGCACAGGTCTTTTCCATAAATGATTGCAATGCGGATGGTGCAAATTAAAAATTTATATTTTTCCCTAGATATGCCATTTCAGTGACAAATATGTCATGCCCAGCTTATGCCACTGGAGACACACACCCCAAAAATTGTTAAAAGGGTTCTCCCGGGTATGATGATGCCATATATGTGGAAGAAAACTGCTGTTTGGGCACATTGTAGGGTTCAGAGCGGAGGGAGCGCCATTTGCCTTTTGGAGAGCGGATTTTGCTTGGTAGTAGTTTTGTTTGAGTATTACTGGTGTTTCCATTTATAATGTGGGGGTATATGTGAGCGGGCAGAGTACATCAGGGGCATAGTCAGGTGGTATAATAATGGGGTAAAAAAACAATAAAATGATCCATAGATGTGTGTTACGCTGTGAAGAATCCTTTCTGCACAGGCCGGTGTCGCACAGATATATGACGTCCTTTCTTATGGCCCTTTTGGTCCACACTCCGCACCTTTGCAGTTTGGGGAATTTTGCTGGGAAAGTGTTGTCCTGGTGTAATACGGGCACCGTCGCTTCCAGCAGATATGTTTGGGCCCTCCCCTTCCTGGTTCCCTAATTTTAGGTCCTTGATAAATCACCTCTTGAAACAGAAGAAATGTTCCCCTCGGGCTGCATAACCGCATATTTTTTATTTCCTGACTTATTGGAGCCATAACTAATGTTATTTTTTCATAGACGTAGCGGTATGAGGGCTGGTTTGTTGCGGGACGAGCTGTAGTTATTATTAGTACCATGTTGGGGTACATGCGACTTTTTGATCACCTTTTATCCTACTTTTTGGGATGCCAGGTAAACAAAAAAACGCAATTCTGCCATCGTTTTTTTTAGGGGTTTTTTTATACAGCGTTCACCATGCGTTATAAACTACATGTTCACGTTATTCTGCGGATCAGTACGATTTCGGCGATACCTAATTTATAGAATTTTTTTTATGTTTTACAACTTTTTGCACAATAAAATTACTTTTGGAAATTGTTTTTATTTTTTCTGTCGCCAAGTTGTGAAAACCATAACTTTTTTAATTTTTTTGTCGACGGAGCTGTATGAGGGCTTGTTTTTTGCGAGACGAGCTATAGTTTTTATAGGTACCATTTTTGGATACGTGTGACTTTTTGATCACTTTTAATTCCAATATTTGTAGGGCAAAGTGACCAAAAAATAAACTCTGGTATCGTTTTTTACGTGTTGTTGTTTTTTTACGCTGTTCACCGCGTGCAATAAATATAATATTTTGATACCTCAGGTCTTTACGGTCGCAGCGATACCAAGTACGTATGGTTTATTTTTTTTCAATAACAAAAAGGACTTGATAAGGGAAAAAGGGCGAATGTGTTTTATTTAATTATTTGAAACTTTTATTGTTTTCAAACTTTTATATTTTTCACTTTTTTTTACACTTTTTTTCAAGTCCCACTAGAGGACTTGAAGTTCCAACTGTCTGATATTTTTTTTCTAATACATTGCACTACCTACGTAGTGCAATGTATTAGATCTGTCAGTTATTCACTGACAGCAAGCCGATTAGGCTTCGCCTCCCGGCGGGGCCTAATCGGCTTCCGTAATGGCAGAGCAGGAGACCATTGTGTCTCCTGTTGCCATAGCACCATTCGCCAGTCCTGATTGCCTGTCAGGGCTGGCGATCTGCTAGTAACCGCTACGATGCAGCAATCACTTTCGATTGCTGCATCGAAGGAGTTAATGGCAGGGATTGGAGCTAGATCTGGTTCCTGCCGTTACAGGTGGATGTCAGTTGTAACATACAGCTGACTCCTACCGCTGATGATGCTGGATCAGCTTCTGAGCCGGCGCCATCTTGCCGGCGGCTACGGAAGCCGATCAGGCTCCGCCGCCGGGCAGATCTTGACCGACTTCCGTGCTAGGCAGACCGGGAGGCCAGTATTAGGCCTACGGTTGCCATAGCAGCCACCGGAACCCCGGCAATTTCATTGTTGGGATTCCGATGAGCTGCAAACAGCTTAAATGTAGCGATCAAGTTTGAACGCTGCATTGAAGGGGTTAATGGCAGGGATCGAAGCTAATTTCAGTCCCCACCATTACAGCCGGATGTCAGCTGTAAGATACAGCTGAGATCCAGCGATGATGGCACCGGCTCAGCTTCTGATGACGTATACTTACGACAAATGTCGGGAAGGGGTTAACAGCTAGGCTTAGCTATTTTTTTTTTTTGGGTTTCACAAACCTGTGTGAATTAGGCCTTACACTTCAGTTCCCCTTGCAATGATAAGTCTTCCTTTCCCTAAAGTAGCAGTGCTCCTCGTGCCTGGCTGATATGTCTTGGTCTAGTGTTCTGGTTTAAGCTTCTATTATCACAGTTTGCTGAACTTAAGCCTATCTACCTGCCTCCTCCATTCAGCACCAGTCTCCTATAAACAGGGTGCCACAACCTGAGAATCTCATGCAGTAGAGGTGGTTCTACATGAGGTGGTTAAGGCTATGATTTTGTTTTTAGTCTGTGCCCTTCACTAAGCAGAGCCATCCCTAAAGAACCTGGAAGAAGTTCATGCTTCACTAACGGTTTTACTGATAGTTTTACCAAAATATTTCCGTAACTGCTCAATATGGAGTTATGAGCCCCGAAACTATTATACGTCACCATCTCCTGAGTATGTACGCCAAGACTCGTGACGATACATCAAGTGGTTAGCGAGGAAACTCCTCGTTAGCGACGCCTGTTTCTCCACATGGCTTCAATTTATTTTTATGAAAACAATTAATATCTTAAAGGCATTGTGTTGCCAGAAAAACATGTTTTGTTTTTTTTAATTAAACATTTAGTGTGTGGGTGATTAAACATTGTTCAAATTTTTTTTATTTTTTTCACGAGTCAGGAAATATTATAAATTAATTCTAATTTATAATACTACCCATTTTTGGTCACTAGATGGAGCTATTCCCAAAATTGCAGCATTGCAACATTGGGTTAAAATCCCTCGCTCTAGTGAGCTCTCAGCATCCCCCCCTCCTTTATCCTGGCTAGTGCCGGGATAAACGAGGGGTTTGAACGGTGTAACCTCCTACACTGTGTGTCGCCATTTTTTGAGCTAACACACAGTGTAGTAGGTTTACATACAGTAGTAAACACACACAAACACTAACATACATTGAAATCTCTTACCTGCTCCTGCCGCCGCGGCTCCCTCTGGCCCGTCTGCTCCGTTTGCTGCCGCTGGTCCAAGTGCACAAATCCGGAAGCCGCGACCGGAAGTAGTAATATTACTGTCCGGCCGCGACTTCCGGTCCACAGGAAAATGGCGCCGGACGGCGCCAATTTCGAATTGGACTGTGTGGGAGCGGCGCATGCGCAGTTCCCACACAGACACCGTACACGGAAGTCAATGGGACGGGAGCCGTTCGCAGTCCCTATGGGACTGTGGCTGCCGTATTCCATGTCTGTATGTGTCGTTAATCGACACAGACAGAAATGGAACAAAAAATGGCAGCCCCCATAGGGAAGAAAAAGTGTAAAAATAAGAAAAAGTAAAACACAAACACACAAATGAATATAAACGTTTTTAATAAAGCACTAACATCTTTAACATATAAAAAAATAATTTGTGATGACACTGTTCCTTTAAACTAGCTGTTGAATATACCTAATATTTGTTACACATGTAGCCCTTGAGAATCTGACCTATCCTAAAAATATTCAAGGCTCTGTGACGTGCGCTTGGCCCACAAAAGCCTTGTGAGCGACGGCTATTTTTACGCACGTTTACAATTTAATTCTAAAGAAATAATGTCTTAACCCCTTAACGACCGCCCACCATCTTTTGACGTCAGGCGGTGCATGTACTCAGTCTACAACGACGCCTTTTGGCGTCGCTGTAGTAGAGGGGGATTAGTGGCACCCTGGTGAAGTCTGCACTAAAAACCGGCTGTAAGTAACAGGTCCAGTTCTTAGTGCAGTCATCAGGACCTGCCGATTTCGTCGTAACATCATGTGACCGCTGTGACAGCCAATCACAGCGGTCACATGCTGTTACTGTGTACAGACCCGCTTGGAGTCGCTAAATGACAGCTCCTGCTCTAAGAACGAGCTGTTGCTACTAGCTCTGTTCTTAGAGCAGTGATCAGGAGCCAATAGTATTGGTTCCTGATCTTTTGTGATCATTATGAGAACCAATCATAGTGATCACTACAGTAAAATAAAAGTAAAAACATGTATCTGTTTCTCCTCACTGTGCTAGCTGTGGAGAGAAACAGATACAAATGTGTCAGTGTCCCCACACAAAATCACTTGTTCTTTTAGTGTTCTTAGTTGATTAGTTGATAAAAAAAATTTAAACCGCTAGTTACATTTATTATTTGCGGTTTAGACAGTATTATCATTATGACTGCCAGAAGATACAGCGTTGAGGAAGCCTATCAGATGCTATGCTCAGATACGGATTCTGCATCTGAAGTTGAGCTTTTACTTGAAAGCGACAGCGAAAGTGTCGCTTCAAGGGATTCTATGGATATGAGACCCAGCACCAGTGATAAAGTCCGTAGTGTGTTAAAGTCCTGTCCCGTTCTTATGGCTGGGGACTGGGAAGCCTCACAAAGGAGAAGGCAAGGATTGATTGCCTAAAATCATACGAAAGAAACAAGTGAGGCTTCCCAGTCCCCAGCCATAAGAACGGGACAGGACTTTAACACACTACGGAACGGGTAGGAGGGGTCATTACCCCACAGAGATTTATATTTATCCTCCTGGGAAATAGATCACTGACATGTTTTGCAACAATTTGGAGCATTTTCTCAAACTCTGCAAATAAATGATAATATCACCAATATTGAATTGACATTTTTTTTGCATTGAGCACTACATCTCTTTTACAACAAGGAAGATTTTTTTGTAAACAGTCTTGTCCTAGTGTGTCATTTGTTTTACACACTTTTTAAATATGTTACAAGTAAAAGTTAAATTTTAAACAAAACTCTAGTCCTATTCCAGTGATTTATGTATACCTGTAGTCATTATGCCGACCATCATAATCATTATCTCTTAAAATTGCATGTGTCATCTTAAGGATTCCATCCGGTACAGGCAGAATGTCTTCTCCACCTGTAGCTCCCACCTCACTGTGGTCTCCATATTTTACTGCTCTCTGTTCACTGCTTATGTCACTGCTTATGGGCAGTGTTAGAAGCATCCCAGCCCTTTACGAGAGGTCTAGGGTTCAAGTGGCGAAAAAATTCAGCGCGCGCTAGAGTGTGTTTTAGAGTCTATTTGACATTTTGGGACCGAAAGTTTTGTATGAACAGACGCGGTCCGTTATTGACTTTCGCCATCACTACTGGTGGTGCAAAGTAAAAAATGAAATCATCAGGGTAGCGACCGGCGACCGGTAGATTTTATTGGTACCATCTTTTGGTACATACGATTTTTTGCTCACTTTTTATTTCATTTTTTTAGGTCGCTCACCATGCGAGTTAAATAATGGTATATTGTAATAGTTCAGACTTTTATGCATGTGGCAATACCAATTTTTTTTATATTTTGATTTTTTACTTTTTGATTGAGGAAAATTTGGAAAAGTTTTTTTTTTAATATGTTTGAATTTTTTTCACACTTTTTAAAAATTGATGTAACTTTCTTTTACACATTTTATTAGCCCCCCTAGGGAACTTGAACCAACAATCGTTAGATCGCTGGTACAATACACTGCAATACGAATGTATTGCAGTATTTTGTAATTATTACAGGCTTCTGCTAAGCAATGCCGGAGGCATGGCTAAGCAGAGGCAGACAGAAGGCAGCCCTGGAGGCCCTTATTAGGCCCCCGCATTGCCATGGCAACCATCGGTGCACCCCGATGGGCCGTTGGGCTGTCGGAGGGGACCGCCCCTCCTCCTAACGGTTTAAATGCCGTGGTAGTTATTGACTACGGAATTTGACTAGTTAAACGGCCTTGAACAGCATGATCGCTGTTCCTGGCAGTTAGAGCAGTGTTGTCACGGACACAGGGTATGCACTATCACGGACACAGGGTATGTGGATCCACTAGGCCGCTCCACCGTAGCGGGGAGGCTGCTGACCATGTCACAGTCTAAGCGAAAGTCAATGGCAGACAGTAACGCTTTGGTACCTGAAATAGTCCGGACGGTGGCTGTGGCTTCAGCACGGATGGATGCTGGTGCGGCAGGTGGCGCCAGACGTGGCGGGCAGTATCCGATGAAGCAGAATACACTGGACTTGGCAGAAGACACTGGACGTGGCAGAAGACACTGGACGTGGCAGAAGACACTGGACGTGTCAGAAGACACTGGACGTGGCAAACGACACTGGACGTGGCAGAAAACACTGGACGTGGCAAACGAAACTGGACGTGGCAGAAGACATGACTCCAACGCTGGTAGGCACAGGAACTGGAACAATACGGAATACAGGAACGGGTAACAGGGCACGGGTAACAGCTGGAACGGGGAAACACTAAGGGACCATTTGCGAGACAGACTGGGATAGACTAACAATGCTCAGGCAAGGATCAGAAGGCCTGGGGCCTTCTTATAGACCAGGAAATCAGGGCAGTTGATGATGATGACGATCCTTTTGTGCGTGCGCTGGCCCTTTACAGGACACAGCAGGACGGAGCGGAAGTGAGCGCTGGCATCTCCTAGGAAGGAGACAGGGACCAGCGCTCACGGACCCATGGCTGCGGGCGTCGGGGGCCCGCGGCCATGGACGTTACAGTATCCCCCCTTTTACGCCCCCTCTTCTTGGGACCAGAGCGAGAGAGGAACTTTTTAATGAGAGCAGGAGCACTGAGGTTCTCTTCTGGCTCCCAGGACCTCTCCTCAGGACCAAACCCTCTCCAGTCCACCAAATAGAAAGTCCTTCTTCCTACCTTCTTGCAGTCCAGGATCTCCTTTACCTCGAATACATCAAAGGTGCCGCTGGGAGCAACTGTGGAACTAGAAGTCTTGCTGTAGCGGTTCAGGACCACTGGTTTCAGGAGGGACACATGGAAGGAGTTAGGGATTCTGAGGGTAGGAGGCAGCCGCAGTTTATAGGAGACAGGGTTGATCTGTTGCAGAATCTCGAAAGGACCAAGGAACCTGGGAGCGAACTTGTATGAGGGTACCTTCAAGCGAATGTTCCGAGAGGACAGCCAGACTTTAGTCCCTGGAAGATACTGAGGCAGCTCTCTTCTCTTAGTATCTGCCTTTCGGTTCATGCGATCTACTGCCAGCAAAATAGAAAACCGGGTCTGTTGCCAGATTTGCAGGAAGCCCCCATATGCAGAGTCAGCAGCGGGTACCTGAGATGAAGTCGACACAGGAAGAGGGACTCTGGGATGTTGACTGTACACGATGTGAAACGGAGTGGAAGTGGTGGACTCACTTGGTTGTTGTATGAAAACTCGGCCCATGGAAGAAGCTGTACCCAGTTATCGTGCTGTGAAGAGATGAAGTGGCGGGGATAATTTTCCATGATCTGGTTGATCCTCTCAACTTGCCCATTGGATTGGGGGTGATAGGCAGATGAAAAGTCCAAACTCACATCCAGGAGTTTACAAAGGGCTCTCCAGAACTTAGAGGTAAACTGAACCCCCCCGTCGGACACAATGTGAAGAGGCAAGCCATGCAAGCGAAAGATGTGCTGAATGAAAAGACTCGCCAGTCGGGGAGCAGAACGTAGGCCGGTCAGCGGGATAAAATGGGCCATCTTAGAGAACCGGTCCACCACCACCCAGATGGTGTTGCATCCTGCTGAGGGAGGAAGGTCTGTGACGAAGTCCATTGCGTTGTGCTGCCAGGAGGCACTGGGTACAGGCAGAGGTTGAAGCAGGCCGGCAGGCTTGGAGTGAGTCACTTTGTTAGAGGCACACACCTTGCAAGCAGAGACAAAGTCCAGAACCTCTTTAGGTAGCATGGGCCACCAGAAGTGACGGGCAATCAGGTCTTGGGTTTTACGGACACCAGCGTGAAGTGAAGGCTTTCTTGAGGCTAATGAATGCGGACTCTGCCACTGGAGTCCACACCTTGGCGTTCACACCCTTCTTGGTAAGGGTAGAGATGGGAGCCGTCAGAGAAGAAAAGTTCAGAATAAACTGCCGGTAGAAATTGGCGAATACCAGGAACCGTTGTATGGCCCTTAGGCCTTGAGGACGTGGCCATTCCAGGACAGATTTTAGTTTCTCAGGGTCCATCTTAAGGCCTTTATCCGAGATGACGTAGCCCAGGAAGGGCAAAGACCTCTTTTCAAAGGTGCACTTTTCCAACTTGGCATACAAGCGATTCTCTATTAGTCGCAGAAGAACTTGACGAACATGCCTCCAATGGGTCATCACATCTGGGGAGAAAATTAAAATATCATCGAGATAAACTACAACACACATATAGAGGAGATCTCAGAAGATATCATTAACGAACTCCTGAAATACTGCGGGAGAGTTACACAGTCCGAACGGCATCACTAGGTATTCGTAGTGCCCATCGCGGGTGTTAAATGCCGTCTTCCATTCGTCACCCCGGCGAATCCGGATTAGATTATAAGCCCCCCGCAGATCTAGCTTAGAAAAAATGTTGGCTCCTCGTATGCGATCGAAGAGCTCGGAAATAAGTGGCAACGGATATTTGTTCTTGACCGTGATCTGATTGAGACCACGGTAGTCAATGCAGGGTCGAAGAGATCCATCTCTCTTTTTAACGAAGAAGAAGCCTGCCCCAGCCGGGGAGGAAGATTTTCGAATAAAACCCCTCTCCAAGTTCTCCTTGATATAGGCTGACATCGATAAAGTCTCTGGCAAGGAGAGAGGATATACTCGTCCACGGGGAAGAGAAGCATTGGGAACCAATTCAATGGGACAGTCATAATTCCAATGTGGAGGCAACGTCTCAGCCTCTCGTTTGAAAAAGACATCCGCAAAACTGGCATACTGAGATGATAGACCGGAAAGTGACTGAGGCAGAGGGGGCACAACAGGACGGACTTGTGACAGGCAATGGCTATGGCATCTGGAACCCCTTTGAAGAACCTCTCCAGAACTCCAGTTAAGTGTCGGGGCGTGTAGACAGAGCCATGGCAGACCCAGCAGGATAGAATTGATAGCCTTGTGTAGTACCAGGAAGGTGATCTGTTCTGAGTGAAGAGCTCCGACCCGTAGTGTCCATGGCTCTGTGATGAGCACGATCGGATCAGGCAATGGTAGATCATTCACAGAGGCAACAGCCAGGGGTCTTTCCAGACAGACTGTGGGTAGACGAAAACGATCCACTAGATCCTGCTGGATGAAATTAGCAGCCGCTCCAAAGTCAAGATAGGCGGAGGAAGGATGGGATGTCTCTCCGGTGACGATGGCCACAGGAATCGATAATCTGGAAGAGGTTTTAACGTTTGGAGACGTTCCACTTAGAGTTGCCTCTCCAATCAACCCTAGGTACTGGAGTTTCCCGGTTTCTGTGGGCATTGGCGCACAAAATGACCCTTGAGGTCACAATACATACAAAGACCAGAGGAGCGTCTGCGCTACTTCTCCTGTTCAGATAACCAGACTCTGTCTACCTGCATGGGTTCTTCAGGTAGCACACTAGGAGTGGACAATAGTGGTCTCTGGACTGATGGTGCTGGTCTGTGAACCCGGCTCTCCTGTCGAACCTCTTGAGAGCGCTCCCAGATTCTCATATCAACCCGGGTGGCTAACAGGATGAGGTCATTCAAGGTAGAAGGAAGGTCGCGGGCTGCCAGTCCGTCCTTGATGTGAGAGGACAGTCCCTGCCAGAAGGTCGCCACCAGTGCCTCATTCTTCCATGCCAGCTCAGCTGCTAGGGTACGGAAGGAGATAGCATACTCCCCTACTGTGGAGCCTTCTTGCTTGAGGGTCAACAGAGTGGCTGCGGCAGAGAATGTTCGACCCGGCTTCTTGGACATGGCACGAAAGGACTGCAGTAACAAGGCTAGGTCCGCGGATACAGGTCCTTTTTGCTCCAAGATTGGGTTCGCCCATGCGAGGGCCTTGCCAGCGAGGAGGGAGATAATAAACGCCACTTTGACCTCCTCGGAGGGGAAGAGATGAGGTCGTAGCCTAAAATGCACCGTGAATTGATTGAGAAATCCTCTACATGCTCTGGGGTCACCGTCGTAGCGAGGGGGAAGAGGCAGAGGAACTGTGGATCCGGGACAAACAGGAGGAGCAACAGGCAGTGGCACAGCAACAGTTTCAGGAGGAAGGACCGGAGGTGGAACAGCGAGTAGATCCAGGCGGACCAGGATAGAATTCACCGCCTCAAGGAGTTGATCCTGACGTGTGCGTAGGTCATGCATCTCTGTCTGTATTTTCTGGACTGCGGTCTTGGGCTAGCCAGCGGGTTCCATGGCCTGAGCGTACTGTCACGGACACACGGTATGCACTGTCACGGACACAGGGTATGTGGACCCACTAGGCCGCTCCGCCGTAGCAGGGAGGCAGCTGACCAGGTCACAGTCTATGCGAAAGTCAATGGCAGACAGTAATGCTTGGGTACCCGAAATAGTCCGGACGGTGGCTGTGGCTTCAGCACGGATGGAGGCTGGTGCGGCAGGTGGCGCCAGACGTGGCGGGCAGTATACGATGAAGCAGAAGACACTGGACGTGGCAGAAGACACTGGACGTGGCAAACGACAATGGACGTGGCAGAAGACACTGGACGTGGCAGAAGACACGACTCCAACGCTGGTAGGCACAGGAACTGGAACTATACGGAATACAGGAACAGGTAACAGGGCAAGGGGAACAGCTGGAACGGGGAAACACTAAGGGACCATTTGCGAGACAGACTGGGATAGACTAACAACGCTCAGGCAAGGATCAGAAGGCCTGGGGCCTTCTTATAGACCAGGAAATCAGGGCAGATGATGATGATGACGATCCTTTTGTGTGCGAGCTGGCCCTTTAAGGCCGTGCGCGCGCACCCTACGGGACACAGCAGGACGGAGCGGAAGTGAGCGCTGGCATCTCCTAGGAAGGAGACAGGGACCAGCACTCATGGATCCATGGTTGCGGGCGTCGGGGGGTGAGTAAACCCGACGGCCCGCGGCCATGGAAGTTACAAGTGTGTCAGCTGTAATACACAGCTGACAGCTGCGATATGTGGAGCGGGCTCAGCACGTGAGCCCGCTCCAAACATCACCCCCCTGCTCCATGACGTGTATTTTTGTAATGGGTCCTTAAGGGGTTAAAGGGTTATTCCCAAGTGAAGTCTTTTTTTTTCCCCATGAATATGAAACATATTGTCAATTATTAGTTTAATGATGTAAATACTTTGTTTGTATTTACTTTCTAACCTACTTTTTTTTATAAGCCTTTCAATGCAGCCACTGCCTGTTCTATTTTCTAATTGGGGGCGTGAGAAGCTTGCTGTCAATTAAGCCTCCCTGCTGTCTTAATGCGCACACTCGACACTGCTAGATACTATAGTACTAGCAGCATCAGCAGTAAAGGTGACTAAACGATCGTCTCAACCAGGCTAAACATGGTTGAGACGACCCCCCCCCCCCTCGTTTTCCCTGCTATTACCAATTTACATACATCCTTACAAATGAAAATGAACAAAATCTATCTCAGTCTCCTCGCGCCGAACTCCCCAGTAACATGCGCGCGCTCACAATGAGACGGCCTGGACCTAATGCGCATGCGACACGGTCGTCCATTAAAGGAAATCACCGGTGGCCAGATCCCTAGGCAACTAGCAATATACAAAGAGGTGATGTCATGGAGATGGAGCCTTGATATCTCCAAAACTACAGCTTTTCAAAAAGAAAAGGTGTTTACAAAAAAACATAACTTTTAGTTGATGAGGTTTTTAGGTTTACTTATCAAGATGAGAATATCCCTTTAAGTTGGGCAAACTTCACGCAAAGTAAAATGACTTTTTAATGAACTGAACATAAATCAAATATTAAAAGTACAAGGTATTAAGACAAAAAGAAACAACTCAAAACATTGGAATGTGGGATTCGAAAAAATAAGGAAAAGAAAGAAGTAGAGCGTAAGTTCCATGAAACAACACTTTACTGAGTGATAAACTATTAAAGGCTCTGTACACCATTAAAATCATTTATATATATGTATATATATATATATATATATATATATATATATATATATATATAAATGTGTATCAGTGTGATTGGCGCAACTTTTAAAATACTTTTTATTAACAATTTTTTTTCTTTACTTTTTGAGATGCAGCTGCTTTGTATCCCATATACAGAGCAGCTGTATCTAGCACTCTAACCTGAATCCGTCACTTAGATGTGATCGGTAACAGCTCAATCCTGCGTGCCATGCAGGACCCGCTGACACTGAACCCATCAGTGCTGCTGGCCTGACGGATTCAGGTTTCATCACTGGATGCAGAATACAAAGCAGCTGTATCTCAAAATATCAAAATCATTTATAATAAAACATATTTAGAAAGTTGCACCAATCACACTGATTTTTATTAAAAAAAGCAAAACGATTTCAGAGGTGTACATAGCCTTTAAGTCTGAGGTGGCAAATATAAAAACAGTTGGAATATATGGAAATTGAGGAGGAAAATAGGAGATTTTTGTTTACAAAAAGAGGTATTCTGGATAACTAAACTTGAAACTTTGGAACCAAAAGAGTTAAACATAGCCTGCCGTTGTAAAGTGTTACTGTGAGCGTAGACTTTTAACTATTTGTATATATTTTTTATATGACTGTACGATTGGTATATGTAACTGATATTAGTTGTGATTAGACTCATGCTGAATTGTTGTGATTTTGCAACATGTAAAGGAAATTCTACAATAACGTGCGACTTCTCTACTATTTAAACTTCTCAGCCGGTTTCACCTGCACGCATGAGTAAAGGGGAGGAGTCTCCAAAACGTTGAGGTATGAGAAGAAGAGATTAGCGTTCTGAATCTTGATTGAAAAAGCAAAAAAAAAAACAAAGAACAGAATAAGGGTATGTTCACACGAGAGCGTCCGTTACGGCTGAAATTACGGGGATGTTTCAGCCTGAAAACATCCCCGTAATTTCAGCCGTACCGGCATGTGCAGGCGCTTGAACGCCGCGTCGATTACGGCCGTAATTAGCGCTGCTATTCACTGGAGTCAATGAATAACGGCTCCAATTACGGCCAAAGAAGTGACAGGTCACTTCTTTGACGCGGGCGTCTATTTACGCGCCGTCTTTTGACAGCGGCGCGTAAATATACGCCTCGTGTGAACAGACAAACGTCTGCCCATTGCTTTCAATGGGCAGATGTTTGTCAGCGCTATTGAGGCGCTATTTTCGGACGTAACTCGGGGCAGAAACGCCCGAATTACGTCCGTAAATAGGCCGTGTGAACATACCCTAAAAGGACCCAACAACGGCCCGCATCGGGCGTGAGCATGTCTTGATATTATATCAGCCCTATAGAAAGGCGACACCCAGTGCATGACCTGTGGACTTTTAGTGCTGAACTGTGTTTATAAAAGGAGCGGGGAGAGGGTCCCGATTGCTGGTGTGCTGCGTAATGTAAGCTCGACTGCGACCACCAGTAATATTTAGGCTAGCTTTTTATTCCAAACGTTAAACTTTAATTTTGACATTTTTTCTTTTATGTTTTTATATTGTATTTTGAATAGTTAAATTGTTTTTAATATTATGAAAAATATCCATTAGGATTATATCTCAGTAGAATAATATTTCATAGGAGCTCAGGGGATGGTTATCAGTCTCTGTGGACTCATTAGTTATAAGACACTCTATAAAAGCAGCTACAAAATCACCGGATTTGGATTTATTATAAAATGCAGGTTATACTGTCTGGACTCGTCTACTGTTATATTAATATATTCATGTTTTCTTTGCCTTATTCTAATATTATAAGATTGACTTTACACAATAACTTCATTATTTCACATGGACACAATTATGGAGATCCTACAAGAAAACGCTGAGGTGAGCATTAATAAATACTAAAAAAAAATAACAAAGCTAATTTATTTTATGTTTTTTTTATTGCTCAGTGAGAGAGAGGTTACTCATTTTTACATCTTTTATTATCTTCATTTTTACATTTAGCTGATTTAAAAAAATGCAAATAACCTAAAAAGATCATTTCAACTTAAATCAGAATCTTAATAAAATACTTTATGAGTTTAGCAGGTAAAGTTTTGAGTTTTTCATCCATTTTAGGATAGGAGAAAATGAGGGAATTTTTAAGGGAATCTCAAATAATAATAATAACAATAAAAAAATGTGCTAAATATTAAATTAGTTAATTTCACTATTTTAGTGTTTTTTTTTAGTATTTTCTTTCGATTAGTTTAGTGAACATTTCCTTTCGATTAGTTTAGTGAACGTTTCCACTAGAAATAATGACTATTTTCCCCAATAGATAACTTAATTGTTCTACTATTTGTTTTCTCCAGGTAATGCTTACAAATAATCTCACCTCAATTAATCTTCTGGGATTCTCAAATCTTCAAAGCTTTACAATCCCGTTCTTCTCACTACTGGTTATTATTTACTGTGGGACCATTATAGGAAACCTTCTTATTATGTCCTTATATTTAGTGAGTAGAAACCTCCAGTCTCCCATGTACTTCTTCATTACACAGCTATCATTGTGTGACATCCTGGTGATTACGGACATTGTGCCCATCCTGCTTCACACTGCACTGTATGGAGGGAGTACTATGACTCTCACCGGCTGCATCATCCAGTTTTCTGTCTTTGTCACCTCGGAGTCCACGGAATGTCTTCTACTGTCAGTGATGTCTTATGATCGATATCTGGCCATCTGTAACCCCCTCCGTTATAACTCCATCATGAATCAGAAATTTTGTGTTTTCTCTGTAAATATGATTTGGTTGGTGGGTTTTATAGTAATGTTGATGTATGCGATTTCTCTGTTTAGTTTACATTTCTGTGGACGACATGTTATTGACCATTTCTACTGTGACTTAGAGCCTATACTGCAGCTCTCCTGCTCTGATACATCCATACTTTATATTGAGGTTTTTATAATTGGTGTTTTTAATGTATTTTGCCCTTTTATAATAATTGTATTTTCCTATTTGTACATTGTTATCACCATCCTGAAGATCCCATCCAATACCGGAAGACATAAAGCCTTCTCCACCTGTAGCTCCCACCTTATTGTAGTTTCTATGCTTTATGGTACATTAATCATTGTTTATATGTTTCCACCAAGAGGACAATCCCTGATACTGAGTAAGATCTTGTCTCTGATGTATACTGTGGTGACCCCACTGCTTAATCCTATTATATACACTCTGAGGAACAAAGACTTTAAGGAAGCTTTCCATAGACTTAAACTTGTCTCGTTTGGAAGAAAGAAAAATGACTTGTAAGTACTTGACTATGTAAGGGACTGGGTCAACTAGGGCCATCCAAATGTTCAGCTTGTCCACCTTATATCACCATAAAAATCAATGTATAATAATAAATAAGTACATATTGTGAGACAGTGACATGTAAAGTCATTGAGGGAAGGTACATTTCCCCTAGAATCCTGTCATATGTATCCTAGGCTCCAGGGAATGAGTAGTTTTTGCAATAGAAAGCTCTAGCTTTCCAATCTCGGCTTAAGGAAAAGCCGGAAAAAGGGCCTGGAGTTGGATTGGGGAAGAGCAGGGCGGGTTCCCCAATTTCTAGTCCATCTCTGTTTGTAGGACAAGGCTGCTGCTCAATTAGCTGCACCTGCAGCCTGTATATAAAAAGGTGCAGACACAGTGTGTGTGTCAGTCTCACCCCTGACTCAGACCGGAGACTACTAAGTCTGGAGTAGCCTGTATTCTATGTGAGTAAAGACCTGTGTTACTCTGTGTCCAGTGCCTGGTAGGAAGGCGCTTGGTATAGTTAGATAATATCTTGTTTAGTTAGTGCTCAGCCGAGCAGGATTTATTTTGTATTTTGCCTTGTTGTACAAGAGGCTGTTTCTTTGACAAGAATAAAACACAGGCAAAGCCCTGTTATGAACTTTAATGCACGGTGTCCCTGTCTCTGGCTACAAAGAAACCGCTGTACCAACCTCTCCTGATGCTAAACCCTCACAATATGTTGAGTCGGGCAATGTAATTGTGCCTCCGCTTCTTTTTTTCTGTTTTTGTTTACAGTTGTAGCAGCTGATCGCCACAAAATATATCTTTACATTGGTTTATCTATGTCCCTTGGACGTACATGGTGTAAAAACTATAATTCCAGGCACTGGCATACTTATATAGTGGCCACTCCAGGAAAGCTTTCACTTTCTCAGGATCCATCTTGAGACCTTGATCCGAGATGATGTAGCCCAGGAAGGGCAGAGAACTCCTCTCAAAGACGCACTTCTCCAGCTTGGCGTATAAATGATTCTCCCTTAATCGTAGTAGAACCTGATGGAGATGCCTCCGATGAGTCGTCGGATCTGAGGAGAAAATCAAAATATCATCGAGATAAACAACAACACAAACATAGAGGAGATCTCTGAAGATATCATTAACGAACTCCTGAAACACTGCGGGAGCGTTACACAGTCCAAAGGGCATCATTAGGTATTCGTAGTGCCCGTCCCTGGTGTTAAATGCTGCCTTCCATTCATAAACCCGGCGAATCCGGACTAGATTATAAGCCCCCCACAGGTCTAGCTTAGAAAATGTTTTGGCTCCTCGTATGCAATCAGACAGCTCAGATATAAGTGGCAATGGGTATTTGTTCTTGACCATGATCTGGTTGAGACCACGGTAGTCAATGCAGGGTCGAAGGGATCCGTCCTTCTTTTTAACAAAGTAGAATCCAGCCCAGGCCGGGGAGGAAGACTTTCGTATGAAAGCCCTCTCCAGATTCTCTTTGATATAGGCCAACATGGATAGAGACCTAGGCAAGGAGAGAGGATATACTCAGCCACGGGGGAGAGAGGCTTTAGGAACCAGTTCAATGGGGCAGTCATAAGTCCGATGTGGAGGCAGCGTCTCAGCCTCCCTTTTTCTGAAAATAACTGCATACTGAGCAAACTGGGGATGCAGTCCCGCCAATGAATGAGGCAGAGGAGGTTTGACAGGATGGATCTGCAACAGACGATGACCATGGCACTTGGAACCCCATTGGAGAACCTCAGAATTCCAGTCCAGATCTGGGGCATATAGTCGAAGCCAAGGCAGGCCCAGTAGAACAGGATTGATGTCCTTGGGCAAAACAAGGAAAGAAATTAATTCAACATGAAGGACTCCAACCTGGAGCTTCAACGGCTTGGTTTTAGAAATGATGGGATCAGGCAAAGGCAGTCCATTTACTGAGGCAACAGCCAAAGACATGTCTAGGGGGACTGTGGGCAACTGAAGATGATCCACAAGCTCTTTCTGGCTAAAGTGTGCCGCAGAACCAGAGTCAAGATAGGCAGAAACTTGATGCGTCCTGTCGCCGGATACTGGGGTCACAGGAATAGTCAGCTTGGAACTGAATGCTTTATTAGGTACCGTTCCATCTAGGGTTGTCTCTCCAATCAGTCCAATCAGTCCTAGGCAATGGGAGAGACCCCTCTCTGGCATCTGGGGACACAGACGCACAATATGGCCTCCGAGGCCGCAAAACAAACAAAGTCCAGAAGTGCGTCTGCGTTGTCTCTCCTGGGTAGACAATTTGATATAGTTACTCTGCATAGGATCCTCTGGTGGGACGAATGAGGAGGATTGCTGGAAAGAAGAATCCAGCCTAGGAAGTTCTCTCTCCCGGAGAACCTCTTGGGAACGCTCCCGGATCCTCATGTCAACCCGGGTGGCAAGTAGGATAAGATCATCCAGGGAAGATGGCAGATCGCGAGCAGCCAGCTCGTCCTTGATCCCTGAAGACAGTCCCTGCCAGAATGTGGCCACCAAAGCCTCGTTGTTCCAGGTCAATTCAGCAGCCAGGATATGGAACTGAATAGCATACTCGCCTGATGTAGGGTCAGCAAGGATGCAGCAGCCGAAGAAACTCTCCCAGGTTCCTCAAAGATCGAGCGGAAGGTCTGTAAGAAGCACTGCAAGTCACGGGTCTCTGGTCCCTGATGTTCCCAGGGAGGGTTAGCCCATGCTAGGGCTTTGCTAGTAAGGAGAGAGATAATTAAGGTGATCCTGGCGTCATCCGAAGAGAAGGACCTGGCATGTAGTCTGAAGTGGATCTGGCACTGATTCAAAAATCCCCTGCAGGTCCTCGGGTCTCCGTCATAGCGTGGAGGTAGCGGCAAGAAACACAGGGGATTGGCACCGGTACAGACAGGAAGTGTAGCAAGAGGAATAGCAGGAATGGGTTCGGTGACGACTGTGGTTGGAGCAAGCAGCCAATGGGCAATGGCGTTCACCGACAGGAGGAGTTGGTCTTGTCGTGACTGGAGATCCTCCATCTCTGCCAGCATGGCTTGTGTTGTCAATGTCTCAGGTTGACCAGCGGGATCCATGGCCTGAGCGTACTGTCACGAAGCGGGTTAGTGGACCCACTAGGCTGTATAGCAGGGAGGCAGCTGGCCACACAACAAGAAACCCCAGTGATACAATGTCCCTCACAAGGGTACCTGGATAGTCCGGACAGTGGCTGCAGCTCTGATGGAGATGGGTGCAGCAGATAACGCCAAACGTGGCGGATGACACAGGTGCCGCAGGTTGCACCAGACGTGGCGAATTCCTCTGGATGTGCAGATGACACAGGATGTGTCGGATTCCACTGGACGTGGCAGATGACACAGAACGTGACGGATTCCTCCGGACGTGGCAGATGACACCGAACGTGGCGGATTCCTCCGGACATGCCAGATGACACAGGACGTGGCGGATTTTGCCGGACGTGGCAGACTCAATACTAAAGGCATAACACGGGAAACAGGAACAGGAACAAGGCACAGGAAACAACTGGAACGGGAAACACTAAGGGACCATTTGCAAAACAGACTGGGAAAACTAACAACGCTTAGTCAAGGATCAGAAGGCCTGGAGCCTTGTTATAGACCAGGAAATCGTGGCAGTTGATGATGATGACGATTTCCTTTGTGTGCGCACCCTACGGGACACAGCAGACCGGAGCGGAAGGGAGCGCTGGCGTCTCCTAGGAAGGAGATGGGGGCCAGCGCTCACGGGTCCATGGCTGCGGGCGTCGGGAGGTGAGTAAACCTGATGGCCCTCGGCCATGGACGCTACAGTGAGGTTTTGATCAAATTGTGTGAGTCCACCTGCCACTTGAGGGCGGGTGGCAGCGCTGGGGATAGAGAGATGTTGATTTGTTCACCGCAGGGTGGGCGACATTTCGCTTCACATCCAAGCCTTTCTCAAGCTCAGAGAAAGGTTTGGATGTGCTTGGGGGGGTTCGGATGTGGGTGGGGGCATTGCTTGTTCTGTTCACTTTGTGGTGGGTGGGCCGGCATCTCTCCTTCTTTGAGGTCTTGGTGCTGTTGCTTGTTCTCTGTCTATCTATCTATCTATCTATCTATCTAGAATCCAAAAATCAGGCAGCACTCCAAGGTATAAGCAAAGTATTAAAAGGTGCTTTATTGGTCCATATACACACGATGTTTCAGCTCAACACAGGAGCCTTTCTCAAGTGAACAGATTTATGTCATGACCACACATTTATAAGAGAACCAATATTACAAAAAAGTAGTGCCAATAAAATGCAACAACACATATAAGGTTGCCAAAAGGTACATAGTGAATTCATATATGTAACATTAAATGAGTGAGGAATATGTTATAAAGATACTATCACAACAGGACTGTAATACATAACATAATACATTACAGAAAGTTATATAGTCTAACAATCTTTTAATTGTATATAATTAGATAGGATCGTGCACATGTGTAGATATCACTACACTTGAGGGACTCAAAGAGAGTAAGGATCCGGCTCCAACGTAAACACAAACCATGTGCTGTAATCACCATTGTCGAGCTGCTACTATGCAGACTCGCAGAAGCATTAGTATTCGTGCTGCGCATTTCACGCATGCACAGTCACAAAGAGAACGCCAATCAAATTGCTGGGAGGGGCTGGTGATGATCCAGCTATCGTGGTCCATGTCAGTACCAACGACAGAATAAATGGTAGGTGGAGGAGCCTTAAGAATAATTTTAAAGAACTAGGCTACAAGCTGAAGGGAAGGACCTCCAAGGTTGTATTCTCAGGAATACTGCCTGTGCCATGCGCATCACAGGAAAGACAGCGGGAGCTCAGGAAGTTAAATGCATGGCTTAAGTCTTGGTGTAGAGGAGAAGGATTTGGGTTCCTAGAGCACTGGGCTGACTTTTCATTGGGGTACAAACTGTATTCTGCAGATGATTTGCACCTAAATGGAAGGGGGTCCGCTGTGCTGGGGGAGAGAATTCTAGCTGGGGTGGCGGAGAATTTAAACTAGGGCTGAGGAGGGAGGTCAATGTAGAAAAAAAAGGGGTAGCCAGGTTAGAGAGGGGTCAGACTATATTGGTGGGGGGAGAAACAGAATGTGGGGAGAGAACTAGACAACAGGATAAGGAGATCCTTTTGTTACAGAACAGCAGTGTAAATAAAAATGCCCAAATAATGTCAAATCACATTTCTGATAATAAAAGTGAAAAACTGAAAGGCAAGTTGAAGTGTATGTTCACAAATGCCAGAAGTCTAGCAAGCAAAATGGGGGAGCTGGAGGCCTTGGTACTGGTAGAAAATATAGCTATAGTTGGTGTTGCTGAAACATGGCTGGACTCTTCACATGACTGGGCTGTAAATCTACAGGGTTTTACACTGCTTCGGAAAGACAGGACTCATAGGAAAGGTGGTGGTGTATGTCTGTATGTGAGAAGCGATATGAAGGCAAGTGTGAAAGAGACAATAGTGGGTGAAGATTGTGAGGAGGCTGAAACCTTGTGGGTGGAATTACAAAGGGAGGTAAACACTGAAAAAGTTACTTTTGGTGTAATCTATAGACCCCCCAATATAACTGAGGAGATGGAAGGTCAGCTATACAAACAGATGGAGCGGGCTGCACAGGCGGGTACTGTAGTGATAATGGGAGATTTTAATTTCCGGGATATTAATTGGTGTCATGGTTCGGCTTCAACTGCAAAGGGGAGACATTTCCTCAACCTGTTGCAGGAAAATTTTATGGGCCAGTTTGTGGAAGACCCGACTAGAGGTGAAGCTCTGTTGGATCTGGTCATTTCTAATAATGCAGAGCTTGTTGGGAATGTCAATGTTCGTGAAAACCTCTGTAACAGTGATCATAATATAGTTACATTTTACCTATACTGTAAAAAAACAAACGCAGGCTGGGAGGGCAAAAACATTTAATTTTAAGAAAGCCAATTTCCCCAGGATGAAGGCTGCAATTCAGGATATAGACTGGGAAGAACTAATGTCAAATAATGGGACAAATGATAAATGGGAGATTTTCAAATCTACTTTGGGTTATTATAGTGCAAAATTTATTCCTACAGGTAACAAGTATAAACGACTCAAATTAAATCCCACATGGCTTACACCTTCTGTGAAAGGGGCAATACATGACAAAAAAAGGGCATTTAAAAAATACAAATCTGAGGGTACATCTGCAGCCTTTGTAAAATATAAAGAGCTTAATAAAATCTGTAAAAATGTAATACAATTAGCAAAAATACAAAATGAAAGGCAGGTGGCCAAGGATAGTAAAACAAATCCCAAAAAATTCTTCAAGTATATAAATGCTAAAAAGCCAAGGTCTGAACATGTAGGACCCCTAGATAGTGGTAATGGGGAGTTGGTCACAGGGGATCAAGAGAAGGCAGAGTTACTAAATGGGTTCTTCCGCTCTGTATAGACAACAGAAGAAAGAGCAGGTGATGTAGCCGCTGCCAGTGCTGTTAATATATCAGTTGATATAATGAATTGGATAAATGTAGATATGGTCCAAGCTAAATAAAATAAAATAAATGTGCACAAGGCCCCGGGACCAGATGGGTTACACCCTAGAGTTCTTAAAGAGCTTAGTTCAGTTATTTCTGTCCCCCTTTTCATAATATTTAGAGATTCTCTAGTGACTGGTATAGTGCCAAGGGACTGGCGCAGGGCAAATGTGGTGCCTATTTTCAAAAAGGGCTCTAGGTCTTCCCCGGGTTATTATAGACCAGTAAGCTTAACATCCATCGTGGGGAAAATGTTTGAGGGGCTATTGAGGGACTATATACAGGATTATGTGACAATAAATAGCATTATAAGTGACAGCCAGCACGGTTTTACTAAGGACAGAAGTTGTCAAACTAACCTAATCTGTTTTTATGAAGAGGTGAGCAGAAGCCTAGACAGAGGGGCCGCTGTGGATTTAGTGTTTTTGGACTTTGCAAAGGCATTTGACACTGTCCCTCATAGACGTCTAATGCGTAAATTAAGGACTATAGGTTTAGAAAATATAGTTTGGAATTGGATTGAGAATTGGCTCAAGGACCGTATCCAGAGAGTTGTGGTCAATGATTCCTACTCTGAATGGTCCCCGGTTATAAGTGGTGTACCCCAGGGTTCAGTGCTGGGACCACTATTATTCAACTTATTTATCAATGATATAGAGGATGGGATTAATAGCACTATTTCTATTTTTGCTGATGACACCAAGCTATGTAATATAGTTCAGTCTATGGAAGATGTTCATGAATTGCGAACAGATTTAAACAAACTAAGTGTTTGGGCATCCACTTGGCAGATGAAGTTTAATGTAGATAAATGTAAAGTTATGCACCTGGGTACGAACAACCTGCATGCATCATATGTCCTAGGGGGAGCTACACTGGGGGAGTCACTTGTTGAGAAGGATCTGGGTGTACTTGTAAATCATAAACGAAATAACAGCATGCAATGTCAAGCACCTGCTTCAAAGGGCAGCAAGATATTGTCGTGTATTAAAAGAGGCATGGACTCATGGGACAGGGATGTAATTTTGCCACTTTACAAAGCATTAGTGAGGCCTCATCTAGAATATGCAGTTCAGTTCTGGGCTCCAGTTCATAGAAAGGATGCCCTGGAGTTGGAAAAAATACAAAGAAGAGCAACGAAGCTAATAAGCGGCATGGATAATAATTAAGTTATGAGGAAAGATTAAAAGAATTAAACCTATTTAGCCTTGAAAAAAGACGACTAAGGGGGGACATGATTAACTTATATAAATATATTAATGGCACATACAAAAAATATGGTGAAATCCTGTTCCATGTAAAACCCCCTCAAAAAACAAGGGGGCACTCCCTCCGTCTGGAGAAAAAAAGGTTCAACCTGCAGAGGCGACAAGCCTTCTTTACTGTGAGAACTGTGAATCTATGGAATAGCCTACCACAGAAGCTGGTCACAGCAGGTACAGTAGATGGCTTTAAAAAAGGGTTAGATAATTTCCTAGAACAAAAAAGTATTAGCTCCTATGTGTAGTAATTTTTTACTTCCCTTTTCCCGTCCCACTTCCCCTTTCCCATCCCTTGGTTGAACTTGATGGACATGTGTCTTTTTTCAGCCATACTAACTATGTAACTATGTAACTATGTAACTATGTAAATCAGCCATACCCGAAGAGGGCAAATGCCAATCATAAAGATGCAAAGAAAATCCACAATAAGAAATGGAGTTTACGAGTGAAGGGAAAAAACCCTTGTCACTCCTATTTAATACAGGAAGACAATATGTACTAGAATGCCAAATATCTACGTGTATATATAAAGAAACCTCAGTCTACTACATAGAGGATTAAATACAGAACCCTGAATCAAGGGTATTCTGAAAAGATAAATCAACTCCTGATTGTGTATATGTATATATATATATATATATATATATATATATATATATATACAGGGTGGGCCATTTATATGGTGTGAGGGTTTAGCATCAGGAGAGGTTGGTACAGCGGTTTCTTTGCAGCCAGAGACAGGGACACCGTGCATTAAAAGTCATAACAGGCCTTTGCCTGTGTTTTTATTCTTGTCAAAGAAACAGCCTCTTGTACAACAAGGCAAAATACAAAATAAATCCTGCTCGTCTGAGCACTAAATAAACAAGAGATTATCTAACTATACCAAGTGCCTTCCTACCAGGCACTGGACACAAAGTAACACAGGTCTTTACTCACATAGAATACAGGCTACTCCAGCCTTAGTAGTCTCCAGTCTGAGTCAGGGGTGAGACTCCCACACACTGTGTCTGCACCTTTTTATACACAGGCTACAGGTGCAGCTAATTGAGCAGCAGCCTTGTCCTACAAACAGAGATGGACTAGGGATTGGGGAACCCGCCCTGCTCTTCTCCAATCCAACTCCAGGCCCTTTTTTCCGGCTTTTCCTTAAGCCGAGATTGGAAAACTAGAGCTTTCTATTGCAAGAACTACTCATTCCCTGGAGCCTAGGATACATATGACAGGATTCTAGGGGAAATATACCTTCCCTCAATGACTTTACCTGTCACTGTCTCACATACCCTCTTCCTCTGTTCGAGCCCGTGGGATCGGACACATTTAGCTACAAGGTAGTGTGTCCTAGACAAAGCGTCAGCATTGCCCTGCAGTTTTCCTGCTCTGTGTTCCACAGTATATTTGAAGTTCTGCAAAGTAAGAAACCACCGTGTAACTCTTGCATTTCTCTCTTTAGCTTGACACATCCACGTAAGAGGAGAGTGGTCTGTAACCAACTTAAACCGACGACCCATTAAATAATATCTCAGGGACTCAAGTGCCCACTTAATTGCCAAGCACTCTCGTTCAACTATGCTATAGTTTTTCTCAGCCGGGGTAAGTTTTCTGCTCAAATAGGTCACAGGATGTTCCTCACCACCCACCTCTTGTGACAGAACTGCTCCGAGCCCCACATTCGAAGCATCAGTTTGGACAACAAACTCCTTTTTGTAGTCAGGAGTGACTAAGACTGGTTGGTTACACAGGGCCAGTTTCAACTCTTGAAAGGCGCTTTCAGCCTTCGTGTCCCACTTGACCATGACAGACTTACTTCCCTTGGTAAGATCTGTCAGGGGCGCTGCTGTGCTGGCAAAGTTTGGAATGAACCTGCGGTAATAACCTACAATTCCTAGAAAAGCTCTGACCTGCTTTTTGGTTGAGGGCTGGGGCCAGTTTTGGATAGCCTCAACTTTGTTGACCTGTGGCTTTATCACCCCTCTCCCAATTATGTACCCCAGATACCGTGCTTCCTCCAAGCCTAAGGAACATTTCTTTGGGTTTTCTGTTAACCCCGCGGCTCTGAGGGAGTTTAGTACTGCTTGTACTTTTGGTAAGTGGCTTTCCCAGTCATCACTAAAGATTATAATGTCGTCCAGATATGCCGAAGCATACCGACGATGGGGTTTGAGGATTATGTCCATTAACCTTTGAAATGTCGCTGGAGCCCCATGTAGCCCAAATGGTAAACAAATATATTGAAACAGACCATCCGGGGTGATGAACGCAGTTTTCTCTTTGGCGCCCTCCGTGAGGGGTACTTGCCAATAGCCTTTGGTTAAATCAAGTGTTGAAAAATACCTTGAATGGCCCAGTCTCTCTATTAACTCGTCAACTCTTTGCATTGGGTATGCGTCAAACTTTGACATCTCATTTAACTTGCGGAAGTCGTTACAGAAACGTAATGACCCATCTGGTTTCGGAATCAATACAATGGGACTTGACCATTCACTTTTTGACTCTTCAATAATCCCAAGGTCTAGCATTTTCTTGACCTCCTCAGATGTGGCTTGTCTACGAGCTTCAGGGACTCTGTAGGGTTTCAAGTGGACCCGAACCTGAGGCTCGGTCACAATGTCATGTTTTATTATACTGGTCTGTCCTGGCAGTTCTGAAAACATGTCTGTGTTTCTCTGCACAAACTCTTTTGTCTCCTGTTTCTGTGGCTTTGCGAGGGATTCTGACACATACACATCTGGTTTAGGACTATAGGGGGTCCTTACTGCCACGAGGGTCTCTCTTTCTTTTCATGGCTTAATTAAGTTTACATGGTATAACTGCACTGTCTTCCTTTCACCTGGTTGGTAAACTTTATAATTTACATCCCCCACCTTTTCAATTATCTCATACGGCCCTTGCCATCTAGCAAGAAATTTGCTTTCTACGGTTGGCACTAAGACCAACACTCGATCACTAGAGTTAAAATTTCTAACTTTAGCCGTTCGGTTATACACCCTGCTCTGAGCATCCTGAGCTTGCTCCAAGTGTTCCTTAACTATCGGCATGACCGCAGCGATTTGGTCTTGCATCAACGTGACATGCTCAATTACACTCCTATAAGGTGTGAACTCTTGCTCCCAGGTTTCCTTGGCTATGTCCAGGAGACCACGGGGTTGTCTGCCGTATACAAGTTCGAAAGGAGAAAACCCTGTGGATGATTGAGGAACTTCACGTACAGCGAACATCAAATGGGGCAGAAGACAGTCCCAATCCTTCCCATCCTTACTAACCACCTTCCTCAACATGCCTTTTCATGTCTTATTGAATCTTTCGACAAGACCATCAGTTTGAGGGTGATATATAGAGGTACGCAGGTGTTTAATTTTCAGCAGTTTACATAATTCCTTGGTGATTTTGGACATAAAGGGAGTTCCCTGATCGGTAAGGATTTCCTTAGGTAAACCAGTACGGGAAAACATGTAAAACAACTCTCTTGCAATGGCTTTTGAAGAGGAATTTCGCAAAGCGACTGCCTCAGGGTAGCGTGTGGCATAGTCCAACACCACTAGGATATATTGATGTCCTCTAGAGGATTTGACTAAAGGGCCGACCAGATCCATGGCAATTCTTTCAAAAGGGATCCCAATGATAGGCAAAGGCAGCAGCGGACTCCTAAAATGGGGCATAGGAGCCGTTATCTGACACTCCAGGCAGGACTCGCAATACCTCTGAACTTCCGTATATACCCCCGGCCAGTAGAATCGTTGTAAGATACGCTCTCTGGTCTTTTCGCAACCTAGATGTCCACCCAGCACGTGTTTATGAGCCAGGTCCAACACCGTTCTACGATACGGTTGGGGTATCACCAGCTGTTCAACAACCTCCCCACGTACGTTATCTATCCGATACAGCAAATCCTGGTTAACCGCCATGTGTGGAAACACCTTATTAGCCCCTGGATGTTGAGGCACTCCATTTAATACCTTAGTATTTTCCCTGGCTTTTACCAATGTGGGATCGCTAAGTTGAGCGGTCCTAAAATTGTTACGTGATACATTTAACTCTGGTATATCAGAAATTTCCTCCTGCTCATCTGTTTCACCAGCAAAAACAGACAGAGGAAATTTATCAGGCTCAGTGGTCACCCCTACTGCTGGCACCTCAGCATCTTCATTAAAGGGTTCTGGGCTAATCACAGCGCACACATTAATACCATCATTAACATTTACAGTGGAGGTTACATCTTTCTTCCTCCACAAGTCACAGAACACTGGGAAGTCTCTCCCCAGGATCACACTGTGCTTCAGGGACTTGACCACACCCACTTCAATGCAAGCGGTTCCACAGGAAGTCTCTAGAGTGACCAAAGCGGTGGGGTATTCTTTAGTGTCCCCATGTATGCACAGGACCCCTATACTATGTCCACTGAATGTTCCAGGGTCTATCAGGCTGGCATGCACCAGGGTAACCAGACTCCCAGAATCCAGCAAGGCACTCACAGTACACCCTTCCACTTTTACGACACACATTTGTTGCTCAGTCTCGTAAACAGTCTCAGCAGAACAAACAGGACGTGCAAACAAGGATATTCGCCTTGCTGCATCACAGTCCATTGGCTCAGTAGTCAGGGGACAATTGGCAGCAATATGCCCAGGTCCATAACACCGCCAGCACTGTATGCGGCCCCGGTCCCCAACTTGAGACCCTGGTCTGGCCTTCAGTGTCTCTCTGGGATTTCTTCCCTCCGTCTGCTCCCCTTCTGAGCCACCTCCCTTAAAGACATTTCTCACCCCTCTAGTAAATGGAACAGTCTTACCGGGTGCTCCGCACGATTTGCTGTTCCTGGGGTTAGAACATCCAGGCGGTACTTCTTGGAGTAGATCCTGAGTAGCTCTGTACCTTTCAATCAGGTTCACCAGCTGTTCCGCATCTGTAGGATCTCCTTGACTGACCCAACGCTGAACCTTCGGTGGTAAGGAGCAGATGTATTTGTCAAGCACCACTCTCTCCACGATCTGCGCAGGGGTTGATTCCTCTGGCTGTAGCCATTTCCTTGCAAGATGGACAAGATCATACATTTGTGATCGCGCAGGTAGGTGTTCCACGAAAGTCCAGTTGTGCACCCGTCGAGCACGCACATTCATATTAACACCCTGATGGGCAAGGATCTCTGCCTTCAGCTTGGAGTAATCCTTGGCATCCTGCTCATTGAGATCAAAGTGCGCCTTTTGCGGCTCTCCGGTTAGGAAAGGTGCCACCACTGCTGCCCACTGATCTGAAGGTAACTTCTCTCGTTCTGCCACTCGCTCAAACACCATGAGATAGGCCTCAACGTCGTCGGTGGATGTCATCTTCTGCAGAGATGTCTGTACCGCTGCACGAGTGGTTTGGCGCAAACCATGAGGCCCCGCTGACCTCTCCACTGAGGCCTGAATTTGGTCTTGCAAATAGCGATTAATTTGCTGCTGTTCTTTTAAGGCCAGTCTGTGGGCTTCACCCAGCAGAATATTGGTTTCAGCCTGTGCACGCATGGCTTCCTCATGCACCATTCGCTGAGTCGCGCTGGCTTCTTGCAGAGCTGTGCTTATCTTCCCCTGGTTGATATTAGCCTGAATCAGCTGTTTAAGTATTTCATCCATTTTAACAGTCTCTTTTAGCCCTGTTGCCGCCTTCACCCAAGACATACACTTACAAGCACTCTCGGGGAGAAAAAGTTGTGTTGTTGCCCCTAGCAACGATTTTCCACTTGGAGCAGCAAAAGTCCTTTTAAATAGGTGTATGTCTCTTTAAGACCGTGCCCGCATCGGCCACCATATGTGAGGGTTTAGCATCAGGAGAGGTTGGTACAGCGGTTTCTTTGTAGCCAGAGACAGGAACACCGTGCATTAAAAGTCATAACAGGGCTTTGCCTGTGTTTTATTCTTGTCAAAGAAACAGCCTCTTGTACAACAAGGCGAAATACAAAATAAATCCTGCTCGTCTGAGCACTAAATAAACAAGAGATTATCTAACTATACCAAGTGCCTTCCTACCAGGCACTGGACACAAAGTAACACAGGTCTTTACTCACATAGAATACAGGCTACTCCAGCCTTAGTAGTCTCCAGTCTGAGTCAGGGGTGAGACTCCCACACACTGTGTCTGCACCTTTTTATACACAGGCTACAGGTGCAGCTAATTGAGCAGCAGCCTTGTCCTACAAACAGAGATGGACTAGGGATTGGGGAACCCGCCCTGCTCTTCTCCAATCCAACTCCAGGCCCTTTTTTCCGGCTTTTCCTTAAGCCGAGATTGGAAAGCTAGAGCTTTCTATTGCAAGAACTACTCATTCCCTGGAGCCTAGGATACATATGACAGGATTCTAGGGGAAATATACCTTCCCTCAATGACTTTACCTGTCACTGTCTCACAATGGATACACCTAAATAAAACGGGAATGGTTGGTGATATTAACTTCCTGTTTGTGGCACATTAGTATATGGGAGGGGGAAAACTTTTTAAGCTGGGTGTTGACCATGGCGGCCATTTTGAAGTCGGACATTTTGTATCCAACTTTCGTTTTTTCAATGGGAAGAGGTTCATGTGACACATCAAACTTATCGAGAATTTCACAAGAAAAACAATGGTGTGCTTGGTTTTAACGTTACTTTATTCTTTCATGAGTTATTTACAAGTTTCTGACCACTTATAAAATGTGTTCAAAGTGCTGCCCAGTGTGTTGGATTGTCAATGCAAACCTCTTCTCCCACTCTTCACACACTGATAGCAACACCGCAGAAGAAATGTTAGCACAGGCTTCCAGTATCCGTAGTTTCAGTTGCTGCACATCTCGTATCTTCACAGCATAGACAATTGCCTTCAGATGACCACAAAGATAAAAGTGTAAGGGGGTCAGATCGGGAGACCTAGGGGGCCATTCAACTGGCCCACGATGACCAATCCACTTTCCAGGAAACTGTTCATCTAGGAATGCTCGGACCTGACACCCATAATGTGGTGGTGCACCATCTTGCTGGAAAAACTCAGGGAACGTGCCAGCTTCAGTGCATAAAGAGGGAAACACATCATCATGTAGCAATTTCATATATCCCGTGGCCTTGAGGTTTCCATTGATGAAGAACGGCCCCACTATCTTTGTAACCCATACACCACACCATACCATCAATGTTTGTGTTCCAACAGTCTTGGAGGGATCTATCCAATGTGGGTTAGTGTCAGACCAATAGCGGTGGTTTTGTTTGTTAACTTCACCATTCACATAAAAGTTTGCCTCATCACTGAACAAAATGTTCTGTGTAAACTGAGGGTCCTGTTCCAATTTTTGTTTTGCCCATTCTGCAAATTCAGTGCGCCGATCTGGGTCATCCTCGTTGAGATGCTGCAGCAGCTGGAGTTTGTAAGGGTGCCATTTGTGAGTAGCTAATATCCGCCGAAGGGATGTTCGACTGATGCCACTCTCCAGTGACATGCGGCGAGTGCTACGCTGTGGGCTCTTGCTGAATGAAGCTAGGACAGCCACTGCTGTTTCTTCATTAGTGACAGTTTTCATGCGTCCACATTTGGGCAAATCCAACACAGAACCATTTTCACGAAACTTGGCAAGCAGTTTGAAAACTGTAGCATGGGAGATGGGTGGTCTCGTAGGGTGTCTTGCATTGAAATCTGCTGCAATGACCAGGGTACTGCGTTCACCAGACATCAACACAATTTCTATCCGCTCCTCACGTCTTAACCTCTGTCACATGTCAATGGCTGTAAACAAAGAGAAGCTTGTAAATAACTCATGAAAGAATAAAGTAACGTTAAAACCAAGCACACCATTGTTTTTCTTGTGAAATTCGCGATAAGTTTGATGTGTCACATGACCCTCTTCCCATTGAAAAAATTAAAGTTGGATACAAAGTGGCCAACTTCAAAATGGCCGCCATGGTCAACAGCCAGCTTGAAAATTTCCCCCAATTCCATATCCGAATGTGCCACAAACAGGAAGTTAATATCACAAACCATTCCCATTTTGTTTAGGTGTATCCATATAAATGGCCCACCCTGTATATATACACATATAACGCAAAAATTGCACATATTGCATAGTTGTACATGTCTAACTCAAAACACATGTCAAATATTGGCGCGTCTCAATGCATTTGAAAATACTAATTATAGTTGTCAAGATTTTCAACAGAAATGACAATAAGCATATTTCTTTAGTATAACTGAGCCAGTCCCAGTATCGGTGAGTCGATCAATGCCGTGATGTAATATGAAAAACGTGATCTGTGAATAAAGAGAAGTGTATTAAAA
Source organism: Rhinoderma darwinii (assembly GCF_050947455.1). Lineage (NCBI taxonomy): Eukaryota > Metazoa > Chordata > Amphibia > Anura > Rhinodermatidae > Rhinoderma > Rhinoderma darwinii. The sequence continues at coordinate 428,292,347 of NC_134689.1, forward strand.
ACATGTAATAACATTTTGAAAAAGACATGAAATGGTAATCAATCCTAATACCAAGGAAGACGTGGATTGAATATCTAATGTAAGGGGTATAGTTGTATGCAAAATTAATTTAAAGGGATACTGTCATCAACATCTTACCTGTTAAACTCGCCTGACCCCTCAATGGCCGCAGCTGTCCAGAGTTCGTTCCTGTTCTCTTCTTTCCTGAAGTCCTCCTCTGTCGGTAAATATTGTCGTTTAAACTTTTCCCGCCTTTTATGGTAATTATTTTCCCCTCTGGGATGCAGCCTCTTAACCCCACCCACCATTGTCACCTGTCCGGCCCTGACTGGCTAAGGAGCTGTCAATCAAAAATAAGGAGGTGGAGTCCACTCTGAGACGCTGGAGGAATGAAAATCTGACTCTTTTCGGATGAAGATTTGACTCTTTTCTGGTCATTTGAATACAGCGTGGGACCACTGAAAAACGGAATACTAAAGGTACAGAGCTTACTTAGAACATATTTATAGCTTAGATGACAATGATTTTTCACCCACTTTCACCAGGTATTGATGGCTTTATAGCTAAAATGCTGGTGACAGGTTCCCTTTAATAATGGTACCCAGAGGAAACTCAACGTTTTAGCCACCTGGTTTAAGTGTACCTAATCTGTAAATCCACTGCAACTTGCGGCGTTTCAACAATCTAACTCTATTGCCACCCCTGCGTAGTGGGGGTACATGATCTACTATCCAAAATTTCAACTCTCTTTCACCGTGTTTAAAATCAGAAAAATGTTAATAGACCGGAAGGACGAGTCTTTTTTTTTGTATAGTATAGCGGTGTTGGTTCAGTCTCGTTTTAGCATCAAGTGTCGTTTCTCCTACATACAGGAGATGGCAAGGGCATTGGAGTACATAAATAATAAATTCAGTATTGCATGTCAAAAAGTAATTGATGAAGAATTGTTTACAACTGAGACATGGGAAACAACCCTTCTTCGGGGAGGATAAAAAAGTATGTTGTTTAATTCTTGACGGACCAAAGTCCGATTTGACTAGCTTATATCTCAAATTGGGTGGTCTACGGTAAGTAAACAGGGGCGGTTTTCTGAAAGGTTCTACATGTGGGAAACATCGACCCAACATGGGCCAATGTAACCGTATAACATCATATATCCGATTACTCATCTGTGTATGAGTGGTAATAAATGGGATACGTTTTTGATCCCTGTGTATCCTGTCCTGTAAAAGATCAGCTCTTCGGGTATGGCTGATTGGCGTTCTCTTCGTGACTGTGCATGCGTGACATGCGCAGCATGGATACTAATGCTTCTGCGAATCTGCATAGTAGCAGCTCGACAATGGTGATTACAGCACATGGTTTGTGTTTATGTTGGAGCCGGATCCTTACTCTCGGTGAGTCCCTCAAGTGTAGTGATATCTACACATGTGCACGATCCTATCTAATTATATACAATTAAAATATTGTTAGACTATATAACTTTCTGTAATATATTATGTTGTCCTTTCAGCAGGATAATACGCTTGGCTACACTGCAAAACTTGTTCAGGAATGGTTTGAGGAACATGACAGTGTGGTGTTGAATTAGCCTCCCAATTCCCTAGATCTCAATCCAATTAAGCATCTGAGGGATGTGTTTGAAAATGAAGTCCGATCCATGGAGGCAGCACCTCACAACATACAGGACATAAAGGGTCTGCTGATAACTAGTTAGTGCCAGTTACCTAAGGACACCTTCAGAGGTTTTGTGAACTCCATGCCTTGATGGATCAAAGACTTTTTGGTGGCACTAGCGAGACCTATGACTTCTAGTCTATAACAGATAAGATTAGTTTTACCCTGTGGGGACAGCCATGGATATTAATATGGAAATCTTAAGGTGAAGTTTTATTCAACCCCTATAGTAAGCTGCAGTCATGGCCGGCTTTAGATAGTTCGACCAGTGCGGTCGCACAGGGCGCCAGCCGCCACACTGCAAGAGAGGTGTGTATCTCCGCGCCGTTGCAACTACCAGCAGGTCTGGTGCCACTCGCTAACTGCACCCAGGGCTGGCCTTAGTCTGTCGCCTTTCCGCCCGGGCGCTACTTCACTTAGTGGCCGTCACTGCAGCAGCCATAGAGGCTGCTAGCGGCGACACCGGGCATGAGGGCGGTGGCGCCACTAGCAGCCACTGCGGTTGCTATAGCGGTAGCGACGGCACTTTAGCAGAGCAGGGAGGTATCTCCCTAATCTGCTATCTACTAGCACCATTGTAGCTCCCTGAATGAGCGGAATCCCCATGTGGCCGGGGATTCCGCTCCTGGAGCGCTCCTTGATGTCTCTGTTCAAATATGGACAGTGACATCAGGGTAAACTCCTGAAGCGGAATCCCCGGTCACAGTGTTGCAGACACAGACGACAGGAGCTACTCCTGGAGTGGAATTCCCGGTCACAGCGTCGGCAACGCTCTGGATGGGGATTCCGCTTAAGGAGTTTCCCCTGATGTCACTGTCAGCAGTTTTAATGTTATGGTTTATCGGTGTATAGCCAAAGATGAGGAAAATTTTAACACCTTTGAAGCTCCCTGTAAGACTTAGTTATGCTGCAGGAGAAAATCAACTGCCTTTATCAGAAATTCCTTAGAGGGACTATGCACGCCTAGATGGTGGGAAACAATGTGTGGTGCCAATGATGTGTGAAGAACAGGAGTTGATAGCCAACCCAGGTTATACACCTACAACATTCTTTCAAGAAGGTCAAGACTTGCTTAGTATATTGTATAAAGCCTGTCATATCTTGGACTACCGATGGCAGGCAATGGTCTATCAGTGTCAGGCAATGGTCTACCCAGACACCTAATCGTTCACCTGGAGAACCAATGCTTGGAATTATGGGTCTAAGGGGAAGAACTTGTGTTCAAATCAGTTAGTGGAGAGAAACTTTTTATATCACCTGCAGAGCTAAATCTACTTCTACTTCTGGATCTCATGTACTATTATTAATATTGTATATCCTTATATTTCAGCTTGGCCGTAGATTTCATGTTCGCAGCAGAATATGAGTTCTGATCACTGGGGATCTTAAGTTAAAACCTTTAAATGTTCATGTGTTCCTTCTGCAAATCTATATGAATTATTTTTAGTTATGTGTGGGCCACTTTTTTGTATGAGAGATATTTCACATTTCTGAGATACCTCATACCAGTGGCATTTCCCTTTTAACCAGTCAAAGTGATGACTTTTTTAAGATCCTATCCATCATTCCATCTTATGTGGATCTACCCATATGTACAATGAATAGCACATTCATAGCTGAAATAGTCCTCAGAGGTTTTGGAAACCTACATAATTTCGAGTTCTTCTTCATCTGTATGTGTCTGCTCCTCTATATGGTAACAGTCATGGGAAACCTTATCATTATCTTGTTGGTGTCAACCAGTTCTCGCCTCCGATCTCCAATGTTCTTTTTTCTTGGTCACCTCTCTTTCTCGGATATATTGGTCACTTCAAATGTTGTCCCAGTCATGGTGAGCATTACTTTGGCAGAAGGTAGCAGTTTGTTCCTCACAGGTTGTATAGATCAGTTTTTCTTTTTTGGGGCTTTGGCAACTACCGAGTGTCTTTTGCTGACAGCAATGTCCTATGACCGTTATCTCGCTATTTGTAGCCCACTGCACTACTCCACCATTATAAACCGCACACTGAGTATATATCTGGTTATGGGCTGCTGGTCTCTTGGGTTTATACTTACCCTTATACCAATATTTTTTATACAGACATTGTGGTTCATTGTGGGTCAATGTCATTGACCACTTCTTTTGTGATTTTGGACTTCTTCTAGATTTATCATGCTCCGATATTTCCATAGTAAAATATGAGGTGATGTCTCTCTCTGGTCTCGTTACCATTATCCCCTTTGTGTTTATTGTGGTCACCTATAGTTATTTCTTTGTAAACATCTTAACCCCTTAGTGACCAGCCTATTTTAGGCTTTAATGACCAAGCTATTTTTTAAGTTTTTCCATCATCTTTTATTTTTGCGTCGACATAACTGTATAAGGTCTTGTTTATTGTGGGACAAGTTGTATTTTTTAATAGCACCATTTTGGGTACATAGAATTTATTGATTAACTTTTACAGTATAAATTTTTTTTTGGGGGGCGAGGGGGGGAGAGAATAGAAAAAACCCAGCAGTGTCGCCACATTTTTTTGCGTCCTAAATTTACGCCATTTACCGTGTGGTATAAAATAACACAATAACTTTATTCATTGGGTTGTTACGATTGCAACGATTTAAAATATATACTTACCAATCCCCGCATCTTGTCGTTTTTCGGGTCAAGCGCCGCTTACGTGATCTTCATTCTGACGTGGTCTGGAATCACTGTTTTTCAGAGGGAAGATCACGTGAACGGCGCTGGACCTGAAAAATACAAGATGCGGGGATCGGTAAGTATTTTTGCACACAGCACACCAATGCAAAACCACTGTGCAAATGAAGGGTGCAGTAAAAAAAAAAAGTGGAGTGCTTCTTTAACTTTCTTAAACTTTTTTTATTTTACTAGTCCCACTAGGGGACTGCACTATCCGATCCTCCGACCGCTTTTATAATACACTACTTTTGTATTGCAGTGTATTGGTGCCCGCCCGTGTAAAACGAACAGACATCTGCTAAGGCCATGCCTCTGGCATGGTCTAGCAGGCATAACTAGTGGCAGACCTGGGGGACTTTATTAAGTCCCCCGGCTGCCATAGAAACCACCGACATACTGCGATCTCGCTCAGGGTGCCGGTGGGGTGAAAGAGGGAGCTCCCTCCCTCTCTCCAAAACCACTCCGATGCGGCGCTCGCTATTGAGCACCGCATCTGAGGGGTTAAACTGGCGAGATCAATAGGGATACCGGAGGTAGCTGAGAGCAGGAAGATTTAACGACTCCCTGCTCTGTTTATTTATTCCGATGCAGCGCCGTGAAAACGTGTATATATCGGAATAAAGCCCATTAGTGGCCGCCGTGAAAAGGTGTATTGGCGGTCACTAATGGGTTAAAGACCACCTCAGTCACTGAGAGGAAGAAGACATTTTCAACATGTAGTTCTCACCTGGCTGTTGTATGTACTTATTATGGAGCCCCGCGGAGGGTTTTCCACGACTGTCAACAAACTGTTATCTCTTATGTATACTGTGTTTACTCCATTATTCAACCCTATTATATACGGCTTAAGAAATCAGGAAATCAAAATAACCATGCAGAACTATTTCTTTATGTGTAGGAAAAAATGGAGGAAATGAATGAAAAGATGTAGCATCACTTATTATGTATATTGTATTCATTTGTATATGTTTGTTTTATATGTATAAAAATCATTCAGAGCTGTATGAAACTGGAGCTTAAATAGTAAATAAAATTGTCACCCTACACAGTAGACGGGTCCAGAGCCGTAAAGAGGGGTAGGCAACTTCCTAAAGTGGGGTGGCCCAAAAATAAACAAAAAAAATAAACCTTTACATTTCTTAGCACAACCAACTAGTCTGAGCTGATGATAATGCTGTAAGTGTTGGTGGAAGATGAGCACTTTCTTTTTAGTATCCTGGAGAGGAAAAAGAGGAGCAGGAGAAGCCGGCAGACCCGGTAGATTGACCAGCTGGCTATACATTGAGAACTACACATGTGAGAACGGGATGGGGGTGGAGGAGTGTAAATATACTAAGTAGAGATGAGCGAACTTATGAAAAGTTCGGTTCGGCAGGTTCGCCGAACTTCGTGAAAAAGTTCGATTCGGACCGAACTAGTTCTGACCGAACCTGTAATACAAGAAAGCCCCTAAAAATCATGTATAACACTGTTTAAAAGCCCTAGAAGCCCTGTATAACACTCTTAGGTCACCCATGAGTGTATCCAAGTACTTTTGAGCTGTCTTTAAGGCAAATTTAGTGTCAAAGTTACGCCAACATGTATGGCTATAGGAAAACGGATGGGACACGGTGAAAACTAACAGAAACCACTGCACTTGTGCATGTTGTATGCTTAATGCATTGTTAAAAAAAGGTACAAAAATTAACCATTTTAGACGGCTGATGCATGCCAGGGTTCATACATATAAGGTGGTAAAAGAAGAAGCAATGGCTTTTGACAAGCCCTCCAAAAATTGACCCATTTTATTGGCAAATGCCTGCCGGGGTTCTTTCATACATGGATGTAAAAGCAACAAGCAATTGTAATGATGGGGGTAGGGAAACGGACAAGTGAGCCCTAATCTACCCGCCACTCTGTCCCTGCCTACTTGCAACGACCCGCCCTAGGCGACGGGGTAAAACTGGGCGGCGGTCCCTACGCTCAGTAAGGGCACGAGACAAACAGACAAGGGTACACAAAGCTAAGGGAAATGGGGCAGTTGCCCACGGCAACACCGTGAGCAACAGAGTGGTGAACAAGCCGAGTCAAACCAGGAGTGAACGAGGTACCAAATGCAGAGCAGGAGAGTAGTCAGTAAGCCAGGGTCAGTATGGAGCAGGATCAAATAGTTAGAAGCTGTAGCTGGGCCAGGAAACCACACGAGAAGAATCACAAGCAAAGGAGGAACAGGAAAGGCAGATATAAATAGACAAAGGGCGGGAGCTATCTCCATCTGGCCAGGCTGCGATAGGCTCTCCCACTCCTAAGCCTGCCTTCCTGAGTGGTGGAAGATGGAGTCAGTCTCAGAGACATAGACTCAGGTGCAGACTGATTACCTATGGGCGTATACACAGAAGTTGTGCCTGGCAGATCCTTTACAGCAATGGCTTTTGACAAGCCCTCCAAAAATTGACCCTTTTTGTTGGCAGATGCCTGCCGGGGTTCTTCCATACATGGACGTAAAAGCAACAAGCAATGGCTTTTCACAAGTCCTCCAAAAATGTACCCTTTTTATTGGCAGATGCCTGCTGGGGTTCTTCCATACATGGATGTAAAAGCAACAAGCAATGGCTTTTGACAAGCCCTCCAAAAATTGACCCTTTTTATTGGCAGATGCCTGCTGGGGTTCATCCATACATGGATGTAAAAGCAACAAGCAATGGCTTTTGACAAGCCCTCCAAAAATTGACCCTTTTTATTGGCAGATGCCTGCCGGGGTTCTTCCATACATGGATGTAAAAACAACAAGCAATGGCTTTTCACAAGCGATCCAGGCCTGCTTGTAGCAGACGGCAGTGGAGGTGTATTGGTGGTAGTAGAGGTAGCCAACACAGACAGCAAGGGTGGTAGACTGGTAGTAGCAGCACCCTAAAAAATGAGACTGGACGACAGTCACAGGACAAAGGCCTATGGTGGGGCAGGCCTCAGGCCTGCTTGTAGCAGACGGGCGGCAGTGGAGGTGTATTGGTGGTAGTAGAGGTGGCCAACACAGACAGCAAGGGTGGTAGTAGTAGTAGCAGCACATTAAAAAAAGAGACTGGACGACAGTCACAGGACAAAGCCCTGTGGTGGGGCAGGCGTGCTTGTAGCAGACGGCAGTGGAGGTGTATTGGTGGTAGTAGAGGTAGCCAACACAGACAGCAAGGGTGGTAGACTGGTAGTAGCAGCACATTAAAAAAAGAAACTGGACGACAGTCACAGGACAAAGCCCTGTGGTGGGGCAGGCCTGCTTGTAGCAGACAGCAGTGGAGGTGTATTGGTGGTAGAAGAGGTAGCCAACACAGACAGCAAGGGTGGTAGTAGTAGTAGCAGCACATTAAAAAAAATAGACTGGACAGTCTCAGGACAAAGCCCTGTGGTAGGGCAGGCCTGCTTGTAGCAGACGGCAGTGGAGGTGTATTGGTGGTAGTAGAGGTGGCCAACACAGACAGCAAGGGTGGTAGTAGTAGTAGCAGCACATTAAAAAAAGAGACTGGACGACAGTCACAGGACAAAGCCCTGTGGTGGGGCAGGCCTCAGGCCTGCTTGTAGAGGACGGGCGGCAGTGAAGGTGTATTGGTGGTAGTAGAGGTAGCCAACACAGACAGCAAGGGTGGTAGTAGTAGTAGTAGTAGCAGCAGCACATTAAAAAAAGAGTGGACAGGACAGAATCCCGTAGTAGCAGGCGGCAGTAGCAGGCGGCAGAGGCAGCAGCAGCAGCAATGTCAGATCTAATCAGTGGCATCAGGCACAGGGGTTTTAAAATCCTCACCGATCCACGCTTGATTCATTTTCAGAAACGTGAGATTTTCCAAGCTGTTGGCGGACAATCTTGTTCGCTTACAGGTGACGAAGCCCCCTGCCGCGCTGAATACCCTATCTGACGCTACACTGGAGGGTGGACAAGACAGTACACCCATGGCAAACTGGGCCAGTTCTTGCCAATGATCCAATCTGCTGACCCAGAAGTCCATGGGGTCTGGGATCAGCATTTCTGGCGGAGAAAGGGCACAGTCCAGGTACGAGTGAACCTGGTTGTTTAGGTGCTGCACCTGGTGATGGTGAACATCCCTTTGGTGACTACGATGTGTGTCAGGTCGGGGTATTGGATGTAAAAATGTTGTCATAATATTTTCCAAACTGAATTGGCTGCTGCTGCTGTCGCTGCTGCCGCCTATTGCAAAGGTAGCTCTGCCAGAGGCGGTGGAACGATGAGACAGTGGGGAGCGGAGAGTGGCCCCCCGGTCAGACATGCTTGCAGCAGGTGTTTGCCGTTTGAAAGCCGTGACAAGCTGGCTGCATAGCTTTTCTCGATAATAAGCCAATTTTGCCTCCCTCTCGGAAGGCGCAAAAAACTCCCACATTCTGGCTTTATACCGAGGGTCTAAAAGTGTGGCTATCCAGTACTCATCTCTTTGCTTCATGCTAACAATACGACAGTCAGCGCGCAAGTAACGAAGCATACAGCTCGCCATCCTGGCCAGCGTTTCAGAGGGCCCAGTTGGTTGCATCTCCGCCCCATACTGCCATGGTTGTCCATCATCAAGGTCGTCGTCAGACTCGTCATCACCACCATCACTGTCATGTTGTGCGGCTGCCTCGTCCCCTATCCCTTCCTGTGATTCCATCTCCAAATCCAGCTCCTCTTCAGGTCCTGTTTCCTCATCCTCCTCCTCCTCCTCCTCCTCAACATCCATAGACAGATGTGATCCTTCCTCCATCCTTTGCTGAATCATCTCTGTGAGCGTTTGCTCCATAATGAATATCAGCGGCATAACATCGTTCATTCCGCTAGCGTCACGGCTCACAAATCGTGTGGCCTCTTCAAAGGGCCTCAAAACGCGACATGCGTCTCTAACCAGCTGCCAGTGCCTGAGCTCGAAATTACACTGGCTCCAAACGCTGCCTGTCTGCTGCATCAGGAAATCATTCACGGCTTTCCGCTGTTCGTACAGACGGTCCAACATGTGCAGGGTGGAATTCCAGCGTGTTGGAACGTCGTAAATCAGGCTGTGTTCTGGGAGATTGTTTTGACGCTGCAAGTCCAGGAGGGCGTGCTTAAATGCATACGAACGTCTAAAGCGAACACAAACCCTCCTGGACATGGCCAACACACCCTTCAAACCAACATATGACTTTAAGAAGCGTATTATGACCAGATTGATCACATGTGCCATGCAAGGAGCGTGTGTCAGGTGACCTAGACGCAGTGCAGCCACAACGTTCTTGCCGTTATCAGAGACAACATTGCCCAGTGTGAGTTTCAGAGGAGACAGCCAGCGTGCGATTTCCTCCTTGATGCACAGCAGCAGCTCCTGCCCTGTGTGGCTTTTCTCGCCCAGGCTCAGCAGGTGTAAGACAGCGTTGTGGCGCTTCACCTTGCACCTATGAAAAGAGGAGGGAGTAGTAGTGGAAGATACGCTGTGTCCTGTCAGGGACGGGAAGACCTCCAAGGAGGAAGGCAAGGAGGAGGAGGAGTAGGAGGAGGAGGATGGTAGGCGCCTGGTGTCCGGAGATGAACCAGAAAGATACAAGCGTGGAGGTGGTAATGCCTGGCATTGCTGCGGTGGTGCATCGGACTGCAAAATATTGACCCAGTGGGCCGTGAAAGACATGTACTGTCCCTGCCCATAGTTGCTGCTCCACGTGTCGACGGTGGCATGTACCCTGCTGCACACGGATAATTGCAAGGACTGGCACACCTTTTCCTCCACGTGCTTGTGCAAGGCAGGGACAGCTGTTTTGGAGAAGTAATGTCGGCTAGGTATTCGCCACCTACGCTGAGCGCTCGCCATCAATTGCTTGAAGCCGGCGGAGTCGACCAGGTGGTACGGCAGCGACTGCACCACCAACAACTTAGCCAAGTGTGAATTAAGCCGCACAACAAGTCGATGACTGGAAATATATTGTTGCTTATTGGAAAAACGATTCCGTAATGGATAACTGACGGGACGTATGAGGAGCACTAGATGACAGTGATGATGATGATGATGACAACGACATGGTGGATAAGGCCTGGCTACTACTTAGATGACAGGGACTCGGAGCAGCAGCAGCAGCTGCAGAGGGGTCTTCATTAGATGTACATGATGATGGTGGGGCATGTCGATTGTCCCACATGGCCTTGTGATGCCGCTCCATGTGTTTACGTAGAGCGGTAGTTCCTACATTGCTGCCCTGCCCACGCCTTACTTTCTGCTTGCAGATACGGCACTGTGCCATGTTTTCGTCCTGCGGGAAGGTACAGAAAAATTGCCACACGGCAGAGTACCGTAAAGAGGTAGTACCAAGTCCACCACCACCACCACCACCCGAGCTTGCCCCTTGTCTGGCAGGCTTTTTTCGGGAGCCTACACCAGCATCAGTGTCGCCGTCACCGGCTCCTGAGCTGACCCTACGGCTGCAACGTTTTGCAGATTGACTTCTGCCCCTACCTCGGCTTGGCTGTTTTTCACGACCAGTGCCGCCACTACTACCCTCCTCCTCTGACACCGTCATCACCTCGTCACCTGGTTCCCACGTCCTGTCTAAAACAACATCATCATCATAGCCTTCCTCATCATCCCCGCCACTTCTGTCACTGTGTTGTGAATGTGATGTGACATCATGGCGGGCTCCATGCCCCCCCTCATTACTGCATCTGCCACCACGGCTACCAACACCAACACCCCCACTACCGCAGCTATGCGTCTCGGACACCGCTTCCACCTCCACGACCGCCGCAACACACTCCGTTGGCTGACTCGCGGAAAACAAATCATCATCATCACTATGTTGTTCAGTATCTTCCTTCGCACCCGAGGAGATGTCTCTTAGGACTCTCAGGAAAGATGGCTACCCGCTAGGAAGGGGGAGCGAAGACATAGATGATGGAATGGAAACGCTAGAAATACCTATATTACTACTGTCACTGTGCCAAGGAACTGTAGAGGATCTGGAATCCAACGAAACCTGTCTTGAAGCCAGATCGTCAGAGTCTTCTTGCTGAGATGACCGCGAGCCAGCCAACCAGTCCACAATGGCCGTATTGTCTAAAGTAACCCGCCCACCGGAGGAGATGGACAAGTCTGGCTTGCTGATACTGCTACTACTACCAGCAGGCACATGGCAGCTGCTACTAGTGGAACTGGGCACATGTCTTGTGCCACAAATGCTGTTACTGGGTCTGGTACCAACAGATCTAACATTTGGACTGGAAGAGGAGACGGCATGGGTGTTTTTTCCTCTACCCGTCCTTTCACAACCTTTTTTTTACCAGACATTTCACTGCTGCAGTGCAGCAAGTTGAATCAAAACCTGGGGGATGAGCCCCTTCTAAAAGCGTATTCACACACTGACACTGGCTTGGCAAATGTCAATGAATGAGAATTTCTATCAGCCACGCCGCAGTGCACTCAGGGAATGCTGGGCCTTGTAGTACTACTACTACAAAGGCTGCCTGTATTGCAAGTTGTATTGTTATTTGTTTGTTATGTTAACGGCCGGGGATGAGCCCCTTCTAAAAGCGTATTCACACACTGACACTGGCTTGGCAAATGGCAATGAATGAGAATTTCTATCAGCCACTGTGCACTGACTCAGGGAATGCTGGGCGTTGTAGTACTACAAAGCCTGCCTGTATTGCAAGTTGGATGCAATGGGGATGAGCCCCTTATAAAAGCGTATTCACACACTGGCTGAGTAGTGAGTAGTGGATGAGCCCCTTCGATTGCTGGATTCCTGCCTTTTAGATTCCTAAAGCTTTCCCTTACTGCACAGAGATGCTGTCCCTACAGCTTCTGTCTGTAAAATGGCCGCTGAGCTCCGTGCATAGACTTTTATTGCAGGCTTGAGCCCGCCCCTATGCTGCCTCCCGATTGGCTGGGAGAGCCGTTTGCAAGGCATTATGGGGTAGCCTGATGTCAGGTGGTCTTGTGAAATCCTCCATTTTAGATGTAACATGTGGCAGGCACCAAAATGTAGCCGGGTTCGGTCAAAACGGATTCGGCCGAACCCGGTGAAGTTCGGATTCACTGCGAACCGAACTTTTCCGGAAGTTCGTACCGAAACCGGGTTCGGTTGTCCCGGTTTGCTCATCTCTAATACTAAGTAATACTTTGGATAGTTAGTGCAGGGAGATGATGGGGTAATTAAATAAATGATTAGCCAAGTGTCAATTATCATTCTGAGCTTCACGAACTAAGAGTGGTGGTAGGGAACTTTCGGAAACCCCTGCTTTGGACATCAAGAGGGATCATTCCTTCTCTGGACAGGTCCTTTACAACTTGCTATTTATTTTTTGTGGAGACTAAATGGACTCTGAATGAGTCCATGGAAACTGATTTACAAGTTTTGTCATTGGAAGGTACAAATATAATGAAGTTAGAGCATTTCTTTGGAATATCAAATACTTTATAATAGTTCAGTTCATGTTTGTGAGATGAAGTTTCTTTAACCACGTCCAGTGTTAAGGTTCTTTTACATTGGCCGATTAGTTGCCGGTGCAGCAAGCGCAGATCAATGAGACATCGTTGATCGGCGCTCGTTTGCTCCTGTCACACGGAGCTATGTATAAGGACGAGCGTTCGTTACGCTCATCCCCATACATTATTATCATGTTGGCATTATGTCTCCCTGTTTACACACCAAGATGTGCTGCTGACAACAATAATATTTCACTTTTTTAAAACTATACGCCTAGCAGTGAATCAAGTGTTTGCTCGTTCATCTGCTGACCACTGCCCTTTTTACACAGGGCAATTATCGTCAACGAGCGTTATATGAACGCTTGTCTGCCCGATAATCGACCAGTGTAAAAAACCCTTAACTTTATCAGAGGTTTTAACCAATTCCACCTGCAGTGGTAAAGAGGAACCTAAATCCCTGTCATGTGATCCACCAGATCCATAATGGACTCAGACAACCGAATATGATCACGATTAACATCAGAGATGTATATACTTTACCACAATCATTATGATCTTCAGCAAACTCTGAATTATAAAAATCAGAAGTAATCGCAGTGATCGTGGTGGATACTTTGTTCCTTTCTATTAAACACACCTT